>NW_026712133.1:15892475-16145816 GCF_030504385.1 Musca domestica | reverse complement strand
ATCGGCGAGGGAACCTTAAAAGTTGACTTAAGCTGTTCTGATTTGTCCATAATTGGTACATTAGGAAAAGGCAAATAGTTTGCATCGTCATCATCGTAGTGAGTGTTACGAAGAGAAGAATACAAAAACAATTGAAGTTCATCACAGATACCTAGATAGCTATAAGGCAAAAAAAATCCCAACTTACCTAAATTCTCGACAAAAAAAATCCTAAAATCCAATTAAATGCGTGAAATTAAAACTCCACTTTGTGGAACTGTTACAGCAGCAGCGGTGTGGTTGTTGTTGTTTCGATGTCAGGAAATAAGCCGCTTAAAAAGTCGTCACAAAAAGAGACACACACACAAATAAATTCCAGCAGCAACCCACTACCTCTTATGATGTGGTCCAGTACATTCGCTGTTTTACAATTGGAAATATTTTACCTTTTCCCCAAGTCGAGTCGAATGAAGTTGAATTGTACGAATTAAACAACAACAACTACTACTGATATAACGCAAATATGGAGCATAAAAATGTCACATTAATTCATGATGAAGACAAGACTTGTTTGAAGTTCGTTGTTCGTTAGTTCAATGTTGTTACTGTTGCGGCTGCTGTTACTGGGGTTGTGTGCAAGTCCGAAAGCGGTAACGACGAAATACAATCAGCAGGTTGATTACAACAAAAACAGCAATTGAAGGTTGACTCTCAAAACCAAGAGAAAAACATGCGTGTGTGCTGTGTGGCTGGATCAGAGTATGTGGTGTTGTTTTTGTTTATGATATCAGTTGTTGTTGCTGTTGTTGTTTGTAAGGTTTATTGGCTGTAAAAAGTCGCAGCAGGAGAAAAGAACAAACAAAACTACCGACAATGAATACGCCGGCGACGCTGAGGTTGACGACGTTAACGTTGACAGAAGAAGAACACCTTACAATCGACGAAGAACATTGACAGCAGAGACAGGTGACAATAAACAAGCAATGTATGACGTCTGTTTTGTTGTTGTTGTTCCCTTTTTTTCATTCACTTCACCTGACTGTTGCAAATACACGCATGCATTCACACGACACAATCAACCGAACCGACCGACAAACCGTCCGAAAAAAATACAAATACTATACGCCAAACGAAATAACACAGATACAACGACTACAAAATAAAACGAGAAGAGAAACCGTTTGAAATGGTCTAAACAAAAACACGACGACGACGGCACAACAAAACAAGTATCAGTTTAATAAAATATTGAAATTAATTAACACAGAAACTCTTCTCATAAAATGGAAACGTAACGAACAACAAAATAGAATAATAGAAAGCTACAGCTTACGAATGTTGTGGAGAATCGATCATTTTTTTTTTTCTTCTTTTCTTTTACGCACACACTCTCTCCTCCTCATACGCACATCCACCTATGTATATTTACGTAGCTGTATAGGTTACCGATCGATATTCTTAATGTTAATTTTCACTAAAAATCCCGTTAGAACTAATCATTAACTTGTTGCTGCACACAATTGTCATTGCTATTTGTTTTCCACTTGTATTCATTCAACAATTTTCTAACATTTTGTGTGTGTATTTAATTTCACTTCTTAGTTTTTCCATCCACTTCATATGCTGCTGCTCCACCATTCACTGATTTTGCTTTTCCCCAATTCATCATTTTTTTTAATTCTTCATAGATCACATACAGCAGACACAATTTTTCAAACGGATTTTATTATACATTCTTCTTGTATTTTTTTAAAATATTTGTAGAAATTTTATCTCGTTTACTAGAATTATCTTTTTTGCACAAAGATTTTCATTAATTATAAAAATTAAAGTGTTAAATTTAAGTTTTTCTCTGCTTGAAATCTCGATTCTTTTTGCCGTATTTTAACTTTTGTTCCAGAGTAGAGATTTCTAGATCGACTTTCGTCTAATCGACTTAAAACCGATAAGACACGAAAAATCAAGTTCTGGACTGTCGACTTTTCAGTCAACGAATCGTTGTGGTAGCATACATGGTACAATGATATCAATTTTTATGATTTTAATTTTTTTATTTTCTTGGCTTAATATGTCATCTGCATTTGTTTATGTATAGTAAAAACTTCTACATTCTTGCAGTTGTGGAAGAGTCCAATATTTTTTCCATTTCATATATTGCTCTTTTCCAGAACGAAAAATTGTCACTGGGGTTTTGTTAAGTAAAAAACGAAAACATTCTCCACATTGCTCTGCAGTGAAATTTTATATAAAAAAGTGGGCTTAATCACAGTATAGCTAGTTAGATCATGACATTCTGATTGCAAATTCTCGGAGGTTGTAAGCGGTTATCCGGTTTTTTGAACCGGGAGAGACCAAGATCTATTTACAGAAAAAATTTGAGATCGATCCGAGAGTTATAGCTGAACTGGGATTGTTCCAAAAAGTGTATACCATTTATAAATAAAAAATGGAATGGAAAAACGAATCTTCAATAGGTTTAATCGTTTATCATAGTACAATTGTTTACATTCTTGCCGTTCTAGAACAGATCATTACTTTGTGGGAGCTAGAGGGTTTATTTCGGCTAGTTACAAGTGGAATGAACATTTTAAAATTACCACTATAGGGTATGAAAACAGAGATTCACTGTATGTAACGGATGTTCAGGCTCGATAGCATGCTGACGTATACTCCGCCATTAACTTTGTATCGTTTGTCTACGTCTATCGTACAATTAGTTTGTACGATAACCAAATATTTTATTATAATTTGTGCTAAATGTTGTTCTATTACCCAAGGTCCAGCATCACCTCGAATATTAGTTGCAAAAGTTTCAAAACATACATGATTTGCAATTACACCTTATAAAATACACCTTGGAAACATGCTGTTATATTTCTACAATTCAACAACCCGTTTTTAGCTCAACTAATCGATTATTAATTATCGATGTTAGATCCCTATTTTCGATTACTAAGAAGAGAGCCAAAAAAATTCATCAGCAGAAAAGTTTGTGAAGTGCCTCTGCCCTATTAATATATTTATTAAAATAAAATTATTATTTCTTTGTATTATTACACACATAGCATTTGCAGAAGCTGTAAGAAATTCCCCAACACCTGCCCACTAAGACTTCAAGGCGAAAGAGTTTTGTATTGGCATATATTCGGATCAACTAACCACGAAAAAATAAAACCCTAAAAATGGTGAGTAATAAATAAATATTTTGGAATATGTGAACAAAAGTATGAAAAACAAACACACACCTCTTCGATTTGAGAGAAAGAAGAAGAAAAACTCCACAAGTATATTAAAAATAGTGAAGTTAAATGCAAGAATTTGTGGTCTTCATGAGCATTCTACGAAGAAAACGACAACAGCCAACACTGTCATTATGCGCTGCGAGGGTGGTGCATAACGTTTATGTGCTCTGCTCCTCTTTCTCTGCCGGTATTCAAATACTTGAACTCAACAGCTATGAACTATGATGTGTTCGATGATGATTCAGTTTTCCAATGTTTAGAGGCTACTGTAATAGCTTTTGTTATCATGCGTCGAATATTAAAAACAAATACTGGTTTTATCTCTGATTTTATCGTTTGGTTTCTATTTTCAGTCGGAACTACAAATGGATTGTGCTTTGGATTTGATGCGTCGTTTGCCGCCACAACAAATCGAAAAGAACTTAAGTGACCTCATTGACTTGGCGCCTGATCTATGTGAGGATTTGCTATCCTCCGTCGACCAGCCTTTAAAAATTGCCAAGGATAAAGAGCACGGCAAAGATTACTTACTGTGTGATTACAATCGTGATGGTGACTCGTATAGGTCTCCATGGTCCAATACCTACTACCCACCGCTGGAAGATGGACAAATGCCCTCAGAACGTTTGCGCAAGCTGGAAATTGAGGCCAACTATGCTTTCGATCAGTACCGTGAAATGTACTATGAAGGTGGTGTTTCTTCGGTATACCTTTGGGATTTGGATCATGGATTTGCTGCGGTCATACTAATCAAGAAGGCTGGCGATGGTAGCAAAAAGATTCGCGGTTGTTGGGACTCCATCCATGTTGTTGAGGTGCAAGAGAAACCAACCGGCCGTAATGCTCACTACAAACTCACCTCCACTGCCATGCTGTGGCTGCAAACAAATAAACAAGGTTCGGGTACAATGAACCTGGGCGGTTCCCTGACACGTCAAACTGAACAGGACGCTAATGTCAGTGATTCCTCTCCGCATATTGCGAACATTGGTCGCATGGTTGAGGAAATGGAGAACAAAATACGCAATACCCTTAACGAGATCTATTTTGGCAAGACTAAAGACATTGTAAACGGCTTGCGCAGCACGGTGCCTTTGGCCGATCAACGACAACAGGTGGCCATGAAACAAGATCTAGCCGCTGCCATTCTTAGACGTACTGTAAAACCAGAATAGAACTGAAAATAAATGCGGTTCCAAGAACCACTCAACATATGCAAAAGCAAACACACAAACAAAATAAATAAGCGAAACAACATTAAGTTTAAAGAGAAAGAGGATGATGCGATGATGATGACCAAACGCAGGGGGTATAATGATGGCATGGAAGTTCGTTGCGCACTGTAGTAAAAAATACAAACGAAAATTTGATTAAAAAAAAACAAAGTTGATACATGTTATTATTTTTTATGTAAACGAAGTATTAATAAGATCACGTTTTGACTGGGCATTAAGACGTCAATCGAAATCATTTTAAACACAATCGTTTTTTGTTCTTTTTTAGGAGAATATATAAGAACCCGTAACAACAAATTCAATTACTCCCTAACACAAATGATACAACATGTAGGCCTAGTTATTTAAAGAAACAAAACCATAATTGAACATGAAGAGATTTAATAACAATTATAATAAAACAATTATACTTATAACACTAAATCGAACACGAACTAACTAAAAGCAAGTGAGTTGTCTAAATAGTGGGGTGAATTAAAGCTACTGACTACAGTAGACACTGTGGAGATGAAGGGAAAGGGGAACAAAGTTTAAAATTGTGTAGATTTACTGTGTTATGGAGCAGCAAGCAAAAAATATAAACTCGTACAAATTGCAAAAAAAAATATCTTATATGGAACTGCCATACTTCTGCGGCGCTATTCTCAACCCAGCTGACCGATAAGAAGAAGATATGAGACGCAATAATTTAACTCCATCCATCCATTTAAGATATAAGTAAATCTAGGAAGAATCTATTTCATACAAGCAGTTTTGCAAATTGAACCAGGCGCCAAATTCTCTCTCATTCGATATCGAAAAAATATTATCGAAATGAATTTAAATGCCAATTTTAGCTTGTTTTAACTTAAAATTTTTGTAGAAACGACTAAATATCGGATGTTAAAGTTGAACACTACTATTTTTCCTTTACGATATCGAAAAAAATTGCAAAAGCTGGAACAAAGTGGTATGTTCCAGAACGACAAGAATGTTAAAGTATTTACTACGATAGCCGATTTTCATTTTATTATATCGACCAAAATTGCTAAACAAGTAAATTCTTGCAAGAAGTGAAGTGAAGAAGTGCAATGGTATAATGAGTCGTGACGACTTTAAAAGACTGGGTATGAACAGATCTTATACAACGCTTTGGAAAGTAGTAGCAATGTTCCAACGAAGAGACCTTGTTGACCTTTTATAATGGGTATACAAGGTGAGTAAAAAAACTGAAACAAAGTCAAACGCCATCGGTTATACATTTTTTTTTTAATTTTATTGAATGAATGCAAAAAATGTCGGAAATAGCATGAAATTTAAGAACAAGTTTAGATTTGTTCGAATTGGTCTCCTTTGGCACGAATTATGGCCTTCAAACGGCTAATGAAATCTTCACACGCTGCCAGAATGTTGCTCTGCGGTATATTGGCCCATTCCCGGCAAAGCGCTTGCTTGAGGTGATCGACATTTTTAGTATCTTCTGCTGACGTTGATGTTTTCTCCCGTCCACTTCCTTGACGTCGGGCTACGCTACCAGTATCACGGTAACGAGCGATGGTACGAGACACAAAAGATTTATCCACATTCAAATGCTGGAGTGCTCTAACGATAGCAACTTGTGGTTTTCCAGCCGAATATAAAGAAATCACACTATCACGCTTGAATATGCTTTTGTACGCTTGTAAACAATATAATGACCTGTCACTGCAATAATTTTTACAGCAATCCGTGTCTTACATATATGTCGATAATCAAGCGCTCCTTACAACCAGGTCCGATAGTGAACAAAAAGCTCTAGGGGTATTTATACCCTCAGCCATAAAGGCTACAGAGGGTATATATAATTTGATACGGCCAAAACGTGCTTAATCGAAATAACGGTTTTGGACATTAGGTCTCTTTGGATCAAATACATTTCAGGACATTTGGAGTCGATCTAAGGGTGTCCGTGCGTCTCTCTGTCTGGCTGTTACTCATGATCTTTCGAAAGCAGTGTCCGATTTGGTCCAGACTTGATACTTTGTAATACTATTATCAACCTTAGATCGAGTTCGGAGATGGGCAATATCCGTGCACTTCTTCTGGTACCTCCCACACAAAAGGTCGAAATTTTCAAAAAGTAATATTTTACTGCACAAAAAGAGAAAGGATAATCCGATTTTACTTCAACTTTGCAAATCCTATACATCAGTGCTAGATCAGGTGCGAAATTGAACAATATCGGTCTACTCTATAAAGTACCTTCCCCACAAAGGGTCAAATTTTTGAATAATTATAACTCGTTTGAACTGTGATGTAAGAGTCTGACTGACTCCAAATTACACACATCACAATATTTTTATTGACCAAAGGTCTGGTGTGAAGACGGAATATATCTGTCAACTCCTTCTGGTACCTCCCCCACATAGAGTCAAAATTTTGAATATCCATGAAAATCATAAAACACGAAATTAATATCTGATTCCATTCAGACTAGGTACATCACAATATTTACATTAACACAATATATGTTATATAGATGGTAGAGATCGGACCACACCTTCAGGTACCTCCCCCACATCGGGTCAAAGTTTTGAATATCTAAAACTATTACAAAACCCGAAATGAGAATTCGATTGTCTTCATATTTCACATATAGTCGACAAAGGGTTTAACATTAAATAACCAAACGCTCTTACAAAACATTCAATTCTCGTCAAATTTGACACATCTGAATATTTTTATTATTACAAGATCTGGTATGACCATGGAATAAATCGGCCCACTCCCCCACCGCACTAAAGGGCCACAATGTTGAATAACCAAAGCAGACATAAAATTCGGAATAAGCATCTGATTCTTTCTAAAATTAACTCATTTCAATACTTTTAATAGAACAATAGTAGTTTAAATATATCTGATCACTCCTTCTGGTTGGAGAGAGGTCACAAGGGGTCAAACATTTTTGTTCTCATAAAATGCGAACAAAGTATCCGATTCAAATTTCACACATCCCAATATTTCAACTAACACAAGATCGGTCCATCCATTCTGGTACCTCTCCCACAATGGGCTATAACTTTTGTACCCTCCACCATAGCAGGGTATATTAAGTTTGTCATTCCGTTTGTAACACCTCGAAATATACATTTTAGAAACCACAAAGTATAAATATACTTGATCAGCATAAAAATCTTTGTCGATATAGCGATGTCCGTCGTCTGTCCGCCTATCCGTCTGCGGAAATCACTCTAGCTTCCGAATGAAATGAAGTAGGTTGATAAAATTTTACTCAAATGTATATTATGTCTGCAGGACTTTTGGTATTGAAAATGGGCTATGTAGGTCCACGTTTTGATATAGACCCCATATAATGGTTTCGGTATTTTGGTGATTTAAGCAACATTACTCACCGGAATTGTTTCAAATTTGGTATTTGAAGTTCGTAATGGATACTACACAGCCTTTGACAGAAAATGGGTCATGTAGGTCCAAGTCTTCGTATAGCCCCCATATAACGGCACCTCCTGATAATCGGTATTTTGATGATCTTAGCGACTTTATTCACCGGATTTATTTTCAAATTTGGTTTTGAAAGTTCGTAATGGATACTACAACCTACGGCAGAAAAATGTCTGTGCAGGTCCACGTTTTGGTATAGCCCCCATATAATGGTACCTCCCGATATTCGGTATTTTCATGATTTTAGCGACATTATTCACCGGAATTGTTTCAAATATGGTATTTGATTGAATTGAATTGTCTTCGTGTAGCCTTCGTCTTCGTATAGCCCCCATATAACGGCCCTTCCGATATTCGGTATTTTAAAGATTTTAGCGACATTATTCACCGGAATTGTTTCAAATTTGGTATTTGAAGTTCGTAATGGATACTACACCCTATGACAGAAAAATGTCTGTGCAAGTCCACGTCTTCGTATAGCCCCCATATATTCGGTATTTTGATGATTTTAGCTACATTATTCACCGTTTCAAGTTTCGCATTTGAATATTTTAATGGCTTATGACAAAAGTTTCCTATGCAGGTCCATGTCGTCGTATAGACCTTAATATACATTCGGTATTTTTAAGATTTTAACAGAATTTTTAAGGATTTTATTTATTTTTCTTATTTGAAAATTACCAAATACGTTCCAAATAGTGGAGGGTATTCTTACAGCTTTTTTACTTGTCTATATTCTCATAACTTATGAAACAAATCAGTGATACTTTTCAAAATTGGTATAGGATTTTTATACCCATTTAAAAAATTAATTCGCTTGTAAATACTCATCTCTCTATCTATCTATTGGCTTTTCTCACTTTAATTATTGTTTAAATTTTTTAAAGGTATGCAGAAAGAATGCAGTGGACTACAGTACTCTGAAGGAAATAGCTTCTGCTCGGTCGGTAGTCGCCCATTCAGAAACCAAAAGCAGATGTTATAGGCCCCGATATTAGATTTGTTTGATAACTCGGTCATTTCTACTCAGTAAATGTTCTCAGTAAGAATTTATAAACCCTCAGTAACTCGGTAATGTAAATCGCATTGTCAACTCACTCTCATTTGCAGGACTTTGGAGAATCACATATGGGCCTTTATAGTATTTGAAATTCATAATTATATTTCTAGATTTGCTTTACAAATAGAATTTCTGTGCATCTCAAACATTCTGATTATTTATCTATCGTATTTATCGCATAGTTCGAGCATGGTGGCATCAGGTGTCAATATCAACATTGATCAAATTGCATTTAACAACAACAAAATAAAAGTGTTGAAATGCCTAAAATAGTTTTCCGCCGTTTTATGTTCATGTTAAAGATTTAACCCAGTACACGTTAATTTGATTGACATAATCATGGCAACAAGCCATCCACAGGAAGGCAAACGCATTCGAGCGTTCTCTGTTCGATATTTCGCACATTGAAAAAATTTGAATTAACACTCGAAAATAAATATCTGTTGTTTGTGAAAGAATAGTTCTATGGTAGTGAATTAGATTTTGGCAGACCTTGTTGGGAATGATCTTCTGAGTCAATCAAATGCACATAATGCGGAACCATTATGGAGCTTTCAATGTCCATCATGAATTATGGCCAGAAAATGATTTACATAGTGAATTACGACACGCCCACCTGGAAAAAGGAAAGATTTTCCTAGTCAATCGGACTCTGAACAACAAGAGCTCTGCACGTTATTTCCGTACATATTAGGGGGAACTCAACCAGCACAGACGTTAAGGCAACCATAACTGAGGTTGCGCTTGATTTATCAAAGACGTTCGATACAGCCAATGGCGCCATTCTGTTGAAGGACATTGAAAGTACTACCCTTCATTCACGTTGGGCGCCAGTTTAAAACAAGAAGATGAAGATTCGCAGAAAAAACCGAGATAGTATTTGGTGCAGTCAATCTCACCACGCAGTTGGGGGACACTGAAGGTACTATCCTCCGGTCAAGGTTGAAACGTTGGGAGCCAGTCGTACGTAGGATTCAGAAACAAGAAGGTGGGGCCCGACATATTCCATATTTATTTTGACTGTATGGTTGATAGAAATAACATGACATGTTTCGTTTGTAAAGGGCTATAATTATCCAAACTAGGGGCAGATATAGGAAGGAGTGGGCCGAACAATTCCATAAATTGCTATAAATATTAGGATATGTGAAATTTGAATTTGATTATTTCGAATTTTGAAAAGCGTTGTGATCATTCAAAATTTTGAACCGTTTGTGAGGGAGGTACCACAAGGATTAGGTCGATATATTTCATCTTTACATCAGATCTTGTCTTCATTGAAATGTTGGCAGGTGTGAAATTTGAGCATTCTGTCTTTTTAAAATTTTGACACATTGTATTTGAGATACCCGAAGGTGTGGATCCATATTGTCCATCTTCGAACTCGATCTAGAGATTAGAATACATAAAACGCTTTGTTGACTGGCTTAAGTCTTCGGCTGGCTTCTTTGGAAAAGAACAAAGGAGCGTAGGGCCAAAATCAAACTAAGTCAACGTCTGGCTCTACGATGACTTAAGTCAGCCAAAAAAGCGTTTTATGTATTCTCACCTTAAGTTCGATAATAATATAACGATATACCAAGTTTTGAGGATATCGTAGTTGGAGAGTTATCGATCGCCCCACACAGACAAGCGGACACTCCAGGTCGACTCCAAATGTTCTGAAACCGATTTCGTTCTAAGAGACATAGTGTCTATTTCGGCGAGTATCAAATAAAATACAAATGAGGGCATAACAAGTTCGGCCTAGTCGAACTTTTAATACTCTCCACCATTTTAAAATACAATAAAGTGGTTCGAAACTTTATATGGGGCCATGCCAAAGAGGAAATAATTTTTCTACTACAAGGATTGTTATCTATTGGGAAAAAATGTGGCAAGAATTATCAAAATGCCGCATATTGGTGGGTACCTTTATATGGGGGCTATAGAAAAACCTGAACCTATATAGACAATGTTCTGCCATCGGAACTAACACCTATTACGTACTCCAAATGAGAATTTTTTGACAAATCCGTGTATAGTTATATGGGGGCTATACGAAAACGTGGCCTCATGTATACAATGGTCCGCCACCGGAGGAAACCCCCATTACAACTACGTTGGGCGCCAAATGATAACATAACATTGTTTTTGGAACAATCATTTATTTTTATACCCTTAGCCATATGGCTACAGAGGGTATATCTCATTTGATACGGCCAAAACGTTCCTCTTCGAAATAACGGTTTTAGACCCTAGGTCTCTTTGGACCAAATCCCTTTCAGGACATTTGGAGTTGATCTAGCGACGTCTGTCCGTCCGTCTGTCTGCCTGACTGGTACGCATGATAACTCTCGAAGAGAGTATCCGATTCGATCCACACTTTTTACATCGTAATATTATTGTCAAACTTAGATCGAGCCCGGATCTGGTACATCCCCCACAAAATGTCAAAGTTTTCGAAAAAATATGTACTGCACAGAAAAAAATGGATAATCCGATTTTGCTCCAACTTTGCGAATCCTATTATTTGCATCAGTGCTAGGTCAGGTGTGAAAATGGACAAAATCGGTCAACTCCATCAAGTACCTCCCCACAATGGTTCAAAATTTTGAGTAATTATAACTCTAATAAAATGTGATGCAAGAGTCCGATTGTCTTGAAATTACACACATAACAAAATATTCACTAACCCAAGGTCTGGAGTGAAGATGATATATATCGGTCCACTTCTTCTGGTACCTTCCCCACAAAATTTTGAGTATCCATGAAGCTCATAAAACGCAAAATTAACATTCGATTCCATTCAGACTTGGTACATCTCAATATTTCCATCAAAATTGGCCAAGATCTGTTATAAAGATGGTAGAGATCAAACTATTCCTTCAAATACCTCCCCCACATGGAGTTTTGAAAAACAAAATACTCAAAGAAAGTGAAATAAGCATCTAATTCTATTCAAATTTCACACAACCAAATAAATTTACTAACGCAAGATCTGTTGTGAAGATTATATATATCTGCGAACCCCTTCTTATGCCTTACCCACAAAGGGTCACAATTTCTGTCATAACTTGCGAAACAAGTCAGGGGTTCTTTACAACTTGCTATATGTAGATGATGATGAATATGAAATTTATGATTTCCCATTAAAGTGGATATAAATGTTCGATTTCCTTCAAATTTTGCGCATACCAATATTTTTATCTGTATTAAGTGAAGTAGGAAAATGGAAAGATATCTGGCACCTCACGCATATTTCCACATTTTCCAAAAATTTTTACGTATTTCATATAAAGTATAGGAAGTAGCCGATATAGTCCAAATCTGGCACGTTGTAATGTTTATATCAGTCTTAGGACAGATACGATTTGGTCAATATTGGCCAACCGCTTCGGAACCTTTCCCATAAAAGGTCAAGAGTTTGAATAATCATAACTCAAGGCTGGGAGTAAAACCTGTCGGTCGGTAAAACCGACTGATACTATTTTACTTGTTCAGATACTTTATAATAACAGAATTTTAGAAAATCGATTAATTAATTAATCGAACTATTTTAACTAGAAGTTTGATAATCCAACGGATGATTATACTAAGAGTAGGTACATTTCTCGAATTTTTCAACTAAATCCAGGAAGTAACATTGGAAAACAATGGATTAGTTTAAAAGTAAAGCGGAAAATGGCTAGAACATTGAACCATTTGAGCCAATATGAATAAATTATGACCGTTCGATGCTGTGAAATACCCTATCATCCGAACAAGTAAGGTTATCGATAGAGTGGAGACTACAGTCTTACGTTGAATTTCGGCATAAGAAGTCTATATCTTGTAGAGTAAAAAATAAATTCCCCAAAGACGAGGTTACATCGTTGGAATTGGTAAAACTCTGTCTTTTTGGAATTCCAAGTCATAAAGATCGACATTGCATGAGCAGGGACTCCTGAACTCTTATCCAGAGTTCAGATTAGCTTGTTTTTACTAGCGAGTGAAACATACTCGAGAGCGGGAGTGCTCGAAGAGTGCTGGTTTTATACGATTTGTTGTCTCATAAACGTCTGCTAACGAGTAATGATTATTAAAATTAAAACCACTTTCGTTCAGAATTTATTCCAATGGCATGCCTGATAAATTAATGAAAACACGAAATTGTACTGTTTATATAAAATTATATTTATTTTCCTTTTTTATATAAAATAAAATAATTTTAAACATTTTGTTTTCTTTGTTTGTATTGTATTCTATTACAACTTCTACTATTGGAATTTTGTTTTTTTTTTCATTTTTTCCTCATTGCAGTCCAGTGGAATTAAAAAAAAAAAAACAAAAAAAAAACTAGAGTAAAAGAAGTTCTTTCAATGAATTAATTTGCATTTTTACACACCTAAGAGATATTTGATTTTTTTTAGATAAACTTATTATTAATTTATATAATTTCTTTTAATATTTTCATAAATATTTACAAAGCATTTTATATGGAGATGTGATAAAAAGTATTAATACGAAAGCATTTTTCATATTTTATGTATATCTACAAATATATATAGGTATTGTATGTTAAACCTAAACTAAGTTAAGAGCAAGAATGAGGAATTGGAGTTTTGTTTTTTTGAAAAAGAAGGAAGTAAGAGGATTTCCATACAAAAACAATTAATGACAATCAAATCTCTATATGTTTTACAAATATTTTACATATATTTTTTGTTTGAGTTTGGTACTTAAAAAAAAAAAGATTTATTTTCAGTGATTTTTACTTTTTTTTTAGGAACAATTAAGAAATACAAAGCATATGCGGATGCAAATGATTACAGGTCGTTGCGGTGTAGTGAATGAATTGTCGTTACTAAATGTTTTAAGGGTGTTGCAGTGATTGTTTTCTGTTAAGTATTTTGATTGACCAGCAATTTATGTATTAATATAAAGAAAACTAGCTTTGTTTTTAAAGAATATTAGTCTTATTTTCATTTCTAATGCAGGTGAGAAAGTGTGAAAAAGAAATACTTGGCTTTGTTGTTATTATTAGTTAGTGTATACTATGAAATGTGTGCTGCTAAACGCATACGTTTTCTTCTACAGATTTCATATTTTGAAAGTCATAAAACTAAGGCAAAAATTAAATTAAAAAAAACTTCTTGCTAAACTAGCAATTACAGTCATATAAATATTTCATTTTTTAACAAAAAAAAAAAAAAAAAATAATAATTAATATTTTTTATACTCATAGCTTATTTTATGTATATATATATTTATCTTTGTCTCTTGTTTGTTATTATTATGAGTTTTTGCTGTCGATCTATTGCATTTTCGACACTTCGAATTTCGTATTGATAATTTCTTCGTCGGAATCGAGTGCGGGTAATGTGACATCAGCCATTGATTCGGGTATGTTTTCCTCTACCCAACGTAGATCATCTTCTTCATTTGTTGTGGTCTTAGATGGCGGTGTCTTGGCTCCGTTACTGTTGGTACCGCGCATTTTAACACCATAAACATCTGCCACAAACTGATCCTCTTCTGAAATGGTAAAAGGAAAATATTTATTTTAATTAGATTAAAATCAAAAATAAAAAACTATGATCCGATTAAAAAAAAGTTATAAAGGATTAATCGGTTTTGCCAACAGATGTATACCCTCAGCCAATGTTCGATTATTTAAATATAATTTGACTTCCGGTATGATTGTTCAAATTGTTGACCCTCAATGGAACAGGCTCCAATGGAATGGGCCAATATTGTACATTTCGTATTGGACCTAAATAAATATGATATAAATATTACGACGTGCCAGGTTTGGACAATTACGACTACTTTCTTCACCTTATATGAGATTTGTATGTGATAATTTTTAGAATATCTTAAAATATGCATGCAAGCTGAGATATTCCATTTTCATACTTCATCTAATACAGGCAAAAATATTGGCATGGACAAAATTACAAGAAAATCGAACATTTATATCCGATTTTATGCGAAATCATAAATCATACCAGAGGAAATGGTCCGATCTCTACCATCTTTATAACAGAACTTGTGTTGATGGAAATATTGAAATCGAATGTTAATTTCGTGTTTTATGAGCTTCATGGGTTTTCAAAATTTTGACCCTTTGTGGGGGAGGTACCGGAAGGAGAGCGCCGATATGTTTTTATTTTTATATTTTCACACCAGATCTTGGATTAATAAAAATATTGTGATGTGTGAAATTTGAAGAAAATCAGATGCTTATTTCGGATTTTTTGATCGTTTTGGTTATTCAAAACTGCGACCCTTTGTGGGGGAGGTACCAGCAGGAATGGTCCGATTTCTAGCATATTTATAACAGATCTTGTGTTGATGGAAATATTGAGATGTGCCAAGCCTCAATGGAATCGGATGTTAATTTCGTGTTTTATGAGCTTCGTTGGTATTCAACATTTTGGCCCTTTGTGGATCGATATTGTCCATTTTCGCACCTGACCTAGCACTGATGAAAATATTAGGATTCACAAAGTTCCTATCCTTTCACTTTATGTGCAGAAAATTATTTTCTTTGACATTTTGTGTGGGAGGTACCAGAAGAAGTGGACCGATATTGCCCATCTCCGAAATTGATCTAAGTTTGGCAATATTACAATGTACCAAGTTTGGATCATTTCGGATACTCCCTTCGAGAGTTATCGTGCGCACATGTCAGCCAGCCAGACAGACGGATGGAAGGACATCGCTAGATCGACTCCAAATGTCCTTATACGGATTTGGTCCAAAGAGATCTAGGGTCTAAAACCGTTATTTCGATGAGGCACGTTTTGGGCGTATCAAATGATAAATGAAATATGATATAAAAAATCCAATTAAAGAACTAAATAAAGGAGTTATTAACTCGTTCTGTTTGTTTCTTTATGTTGTTGTTGTAACAACTTCACATGTTTTGTTCGAATTCTGCTAATCTGAGTGGAGTATGTTTGGCACTGCAATTAAAGAGGTGTTGCACATTGGACGGCCCTGTATAACACGTCGGGCAGACGTTTCGCACGTCTTCATCAATTTGGACACGAATTGAGACGACACAACTGCCGACGCATCATCCTAGGACGCATTCATACTGTAATTGTTGATGGCATCTGTCATTCCAAAAGTATGAATGGGATTCAGACCTGTCTGCTAGGATCTCTCTCTAATAATGTTGGGCCTTCCTCTCTAAATCATAAATGATTTCCTTCCTGACACGCCCGGGTGGGGGAGTTTTATCCACCATATTCACTGATCCCGGGATTAGTAGGTTTTGAACGACAGAGAACATCGCGCTCATTTACTTGTCACGCTGCATCTGCTGGGAATTTTGCTCTTGTTTCGGGTATATTCGAGGTATATAGCGAGCGGGGGCGGCTTTGATGATATTACGTTCACGCAGTTCAGTGTGGCCGTCGTTTGGGGATATGTGCAGTCACGTCGCATTGATAAATTCTTCAAGTTCGATAAAAATAGAATTTCATACACCTATCAGTCACCGTTATTTTGTTTAACGTGATCAATGTCCCTTTTCCATGGTTCATGTTGATTTTAATTTCACATAGTAGACAACGTGTCGACTCACCTTCATCATCCTCATCCTCTGGATTATCAAGCAGTGGTGTAAATGCATAACGTTGGTTATTATTTGTGGGACGCCACAAAATCATTATAACCAACAACAAAACTGAGAAAAGGATGTGCCAAAATGCTGTATCAATCCAGATATTACGCCAGCCCTAAATAAACAATAAATATTTGTTATTATACTGTTAATAAATAGCTTTATATAATAGAATACTTACCGGCGTGCAATTTTCTGCTTTACGTAAACGTAAAGCATACAACATAAATATGACGGAAGCAATTACCGAAAATATTAATGTATTTGTGAAATGTCTATACAGTGACAACTTAACCATATTTCTGAAATTAAGGAATAAAAATTATTAGTTTATAATGAAAGAAAACCGCGTTGTACGAACCTTCTCAAACGCAATGTACGTGTGGTTTGAACCAAAGATGTAAAGATCCACCAACAGATACCGGTATCTAAAACTGCCAATGGAATGCTGGCTACCAGTAATTCATTTTGTATGTCCGGTTTGTTGCGCATAACACGTAGATAACTTTCAACACAAGCCAACAGGAAATACAACAAACCCACACCTACCACACGATGTAACAATGGACCCAGACGAGGTCTATAATCGAGAGAAAAAAAACATATGTATAGTTCATAATTTGGCATTTTTTGTCCCAATTTTACTTACTTTACAATACCAAAACCCAAGCTCATTATTATAACCAGCATGCGAGCCAAAGTTCTTTTGGCACACGATACAAATTCAGCTGTTAATTCAGCTCCAGGCACTGAAACACCACTAGTATTCACTGAATGATATTCTGCATAGAAAAATGCCTTCTCCAACATGCCCAGTAAAATTACACCGCCTATCCAGAATTGTATACGCAACAAATCACGCCATTGCATAAAGGAGACACCCAACCAAATGACGCCAAATATTACATATACAATGCACATTATACCATAGAACTACATGGAAGAATATATTTTTAATTTCTTTGTTTGAGGTGATAAAAATTATATAAACTTACCGGTAAGAATGGAAAATCGGTAGCCGATATATAACCATAGGGTCCCAACATTTCCACCGTAACCATGGCTGAAAACTCAGCGGCCTCTGGTGTTTTTGTTTCAACAGTAATGGTCAGTTCGTAGATGCCATCATGTGAAACGGTGTACAATGGTCGATTGGTTGGCTAAGGAAATCATTGATTTTTTTATTTCGAAACAAGAAAATTTTATTTTTTATGTTATAATAATAAACAATTTAGACTATAATAATAATAATTCAACTTCAACTCTCATGAACAGAACAGGGATTACATACCTCCCACCACGAGGTTTGACAGAATTTGAATTAAGCAGAGCCAACCTATTTCTAATCAGTCTGCCGATATATACAGACGGATCAAAGATGGAAGAAAGCACGTGGGCCGGAGTCTTCTGTCCGCAACTAGGAATGACCTACTCTTTCCAGTTGGGTAGAATGTCCAGTGTTTTTCTAGCAAAGATCTTTGCGATTATGAAAACGGCAGCATTTTTTATACCCTACACCACATAGTGGTAACGGTATTATGTCTTTGTGCATTTGTTTGTAACAGGGAGAAGGAAGCGAGATAGACCCACAGTTACTTCTGAGGATATTCATAGAATCACTTTCTGAGTCATTTATGCAAGTCAGACCGTCCGTCCGTCCGTCTATGTATTCTTGTGAACAAAATGCAGGTCGCATTTATTATCCGATTGAGATGAAATTTTGCAATTAATATTTGTTTGGCCCAAGGACGAACCCAACTGAAATTGGTGATAATCGGATCAGATTTAGATATAGCTCCCATACATCTTCGACCGATTTCGGTTTCATTGTCCCCGTAAAAACGGGGACATTAGCAAAAGTCTGTATAAGCTGATATTGAAGATTTTCTCTTACCGCATGTGAAAACGATACATACGTTAAAAGGAGATCCTTCCCCAGAACCTGCAAAAATCTACAGGTTTTGTGTTTTTTGATAAAGGAAAAATCGGTTGGAGTAGAATTTTTTTAATTCTTGCAGGTTCTAGAAATGAGCAATTATAAACGTATAAAAATCACCCCGCCTCATATATAAATAATGATTGAAACATGGCGTGTGGCAAATTTGTCCCCCGGCAAAAAAACATACTGGGTACTAATTAATTCATTTGAGAAACTATTTTTTTTCTGATATACTACTGGAAACATTGATATCGGAAACAAAATGTTTTGCGTAGAAAAAAATGGGTAAAAAATTGTAAGTATTTTAAGTGATAAGAGTTTTATAAAACAACCTAAAGATAAGAAGTCTTTGCTTGTGAAAGGTGGAACCTAAACAATACATTGGTTTAACACAGTTGAACAAGGTTATGACGAACAAAAAGAATTCTATGTTGTTTTATACGGTGATTTTTTAATCAGGAAACAAAAGAAACATATGGCATTTTTCAAGTACAATCCCAATAAGAAATTTTAGTGTCTCTAAATTTGGTGAACATAACAATTCATAGGCATTTTTTATAAATGAAAAGATTTTTACAAATATTTGCAAATTGGCCCTAGAAGTTCATGTCATTGCCATTCTAGTATTACCTTTGAAATAATCAGATAAACGATATAAAAGTTTCGACTGTAATTACTTCTGTGATTCATGAAATTTACTGCAAAACATGAATACACACACGCCCGCACCCACTAATTTTCTAAACTTACCGACAATGGATGTTTGGCATTCTTCATGGTATCAGCAGGAGATTTAGCCGTCAATTGTGATGTTGTGTCGCCTGGCTTGACGGTCGTCTTATCAGAAGTTAATGCATTAGCAACAGCCCCTTGGATCTCGGTGTTGGGTATTTCCAAAACAATTAGATGATGTGGACATGTACCGTCTATCTGGTATTTATGCACCACTTGGGCACTTTGATTTTGGGCTCTTTGTTGACTTTCCAGTATATCGTAAGCTTTTTGAACCTATGTAAAAATAATGGAATTAATTACAAATATATTTAAATTATATGATGCGTGGCATACATCGGGGGCATCGAACCAACATTGTCGCTCCACTAACGATGTACTAATGATGATATCAAATTCAGTTTCAGTATTGGCTTCACACTCCACTACAATGAAATTATAAGAAAAATAATTATTCCGGGGGGTTTCTACTGTCTTCCACCCACATCCTTCAACCAAGCTGTCGCTTACAAAACCACTTACATTTTGCATAGATTTTAGTGTTGGCCAATAGAGGTCTCATTTCCCGTTCGGTTGGAGCATTCTAAGCAATGAAAATATGATTAGTACTAAGGACGAAATTTCTATGGTTACTTAACTCACGGGTGACAGTGTGAATTTTGTTATTCCTGGATCCGATATACATGAAACGATTCCCCATATTTCCAGCAACGTCACCCAATACAGAAAGGTTTTTATTTGTTTTGTTGTCATCATTTTTTACCGTTTCCTATTTGCCGGTCGTGTATAATTCGATATACGTGTTTAATAACGTCGTCCACAACTCAATTTACTTGATTTATTTGGTAAATTCATGAATCAAATAAATATTTTCAATCGGAAAAACTATTTTTCTATCACGACGTACATATTACTTTTTTCCTTTCTGACACTCTGCTACTGCGCTGCTTTAGAAATGTTCTGTTGTCAGATTGGGCAGTGTTGAAAAGTAATCGCATACCCGTTAGCATTAACTGCGAAGTAGGGTTGCCGAGTGTGTTGTTTTAAATAAAAAATGCAATAATTCGGTTGCAAAATAAATTTTCGACGTTGATGGGCAACACATTGCCCAATTTTAGGATAAACTGTATTGCCCTACTATTTTAGATTCAATGTTGTGGAATAACCCCAAAATTCCATTCTAGTTTCGCGGGTTTTCCCCAATTTAAGAATTAAAAAAAATTAAAAATAAACAAAACTAACTGACTAACTAAACACTATAAGACTCCGTTACAGAGTTGCATTTTTCTAGTTTCTGTGAAGTTGAGCAACCTTTCTTATTGAGCCATATGTACATGTTGGGAGCTTGGATTATTATTCAAAATGCAGAAATGTAATTTCTAAAATGTTTAATTTCAATTTTTAATTTAAAGGAATGATATGAAACATTCCTCTGAATATGTAAGTGCTCTGTTCCAAACCTACAAGAATGTAAAAGTTTTTACTACGATAACCGATTTTCTCTTCATGATATCGAAAAAAATTGCAAAACTAGTAGATTTTTGCAGGTTATGGAACAGAGCAATAATTGTTAACTGTATGGAAATGGTCCGCAAACTATCGTTTTTTTTTTTTTTTCAATTAGTACTTAATGTGAGGGTACATAAGCAGCTGGGCATCATGGCTAGGTACATTAATGTCAAATTATTATTATGGCATCTCTTTATGATATGTCACAAAATATTCCTTGCGAAGACTTCAAGCTGTTTATGTACTGTCACCTTTATTTCGTGAGTGGTAATACTTAGCTTATATCTGATTTGAAAGTCAATTTGTTTTATCCTTCCGCTTTTTTCTATTATCAGAACACTGCACAGACGAGAGTTTATGTATTGAAAAAGTATACCCTGTGTATATAAAAAATAGGATTTAAAATACAAAATGTCGATATCGAATTTGTCATGAGCACTACCTTCCCATTCAATGTTCAATGGAGCTGACTGATATTTGTGCTTTTATATATGAATGGAGTTTTCAAAAATAACACAAGAATTATATACAAAAAAAAAAAAATAAAAATAATAATGGTAAAGAATGTCATGATCAACAAGAAAAATTGTCATATATAATTGCAAAAGCCAAGTTCAAAGGTGAATGATAAAAATTGCGGGAAACTATTTTTTTCTTGGGGGACGGACCCGGGACCCCAGACCCGAAAGTCCGGGTTCAAGACCCGGACTGAACCCGGATCCATTTACCCGATATAGACATCATAGGTATTGTTTGAAAGCTTATTAATACCTATCCAACAATTTGTCACATGATAAGGGTCATTTTTAAGCTACAATTTGTGGTAATACATTTTTCAGGTCAAAAGCCTGGTCCCGGGTCCGTCCCCCAAGAAAAAAATTGTTTCCAGGAATCAGGGTAAAAATACCTACCACTGGAAGAAAATTAAAAAAAATAAGGGTTTTTACTAAATTAGAGTTAAGCCTATTTTTGTATCCACATAAAATTTATGAATAAACATTTTGGTAATAATTTTGAAAACAATTGCAAACATTTTAATCTTCGTTGTTGCAAAATCGTCAGGCAAAATCCCATTATTGTTGTTTTTATAAAAACAACGTTTGTTTATGAGTGGAGAACGATGGTAATGTTTACCAGGGGGTAAGGCAGGGAATACCTAGGTTTCGGAAAGAGCCACCAATCCTCATAAGTTCTCTTGTTTCTTGTCTGGGATATTCTCCCCAGAAGTTATTTAATAAAATAACTTCTATGACAAAAAACATTTTTTACCCAAGTGACGAGATCGTAAGCTCAATAGAAGAGAAACAAAAGAATTACATAAAACTAAAATTCTTTTGGAAAATCTTCTATATCTTACAACCGCACTTATAAACATTTACATCTTTCTCCACTTGTTATGCTTTCGTTCAACCTGAACGAAGTAACATAACCATGTAAGTTTGTTTTGTCTGTTACAACAAAAACCCCTTCGTCGACCGTGCCTGTGTCTATTAATAGAACAGTGTTTGGCTTGCTTGTTTGGGATACCATAGTATTTTGTTGTTGCAAAATCGTCAGGCAAAATCCCACTATTGTTGTTTTTATAAAAACAACGTTTGTTTATGAGTGGAGAACGATGGTAATGTTTACCAGGGGGTAAGGCAGGGAATACCTAGGTTTCGGAAAGAGCCACCAATCCTCATCAGTTCCCTTGTTTCTTGTCTGGGATATTCTCCCCAGAAGTTATTTAATAAAATAACTTCTATGACAAAAAACATTTTTTACCCAAGTGACGAGATCGTAAGCTCAATAGAAGAGGAACAAAAGAATTACATAAAACTAAAATTCTTTTGGAAAATCTTCTAAATCTTACAACCGCACTTATAAACATTTACATCTTTCTCCACTTGTTATGCTTTCGTTCAACCTGAACGAAGTAAAGTAAACATACATGGTTATGTTACTTCGTTCAGGTTGAACGAAAGCATAACAAGTGGAGAAAGATGTAAATGTTTATAAGTGCGGTTGTAAGATTTAGAAGATTTTCCAAAAGAATTTTAGTTTTATGTAATTCTTTTGTTCCTCTTCTATTGAGCTTACGATCTCGTCACTTGGGTAAAAAATGTTTTTTGTCATAGAAGTTATTTTATTAAATAACTTCTGGGGAGAATATCCCAGACAAGAAACAAGGGAACTGATGAGGATTGGTGGCTTTTTCCGAAACCTAGGTATTCCCTGCCTTACCCCCTGGTAAACATTTCCATCGTTCTCCACTCATAAACAAACGTTGTTTTTATAAAAACGACAATAATGGGATTTTGCCTGACGATTTTGCAACAACAAAATACTATGGTATCCCAAACAAGCAAGCCAAACACTGTTCCATTTTAATCTTCTTTTGTTTTTCAGCAATATTTAATTGTTTTTCATGTTTTCATAATGTCAAAAAATGATTTCATAATGACAATGACGAAAAAAGCGCAACAGTAAATACACGGTCGTAAAAGACAACTCTGATTTAAGACTAATTGACTTTTGTTTTTGTCGTATTTGCTTTAATATAATTTCAGTATTTTATATAATTTCATATTTTATATAATTTCCGGAGAGTCAAATCAATTAGGTTCACAGTACCCTTGTGTATTTTGATTAGTTTTTTATTTCTGTTTATTTGACAGATGCAAAACAAGTAAACACACGATTTCTCATATATTCTCTTCTGTCCATATATATTAGATACATTGTTTATAAACGCAAACAATGAAAATCGTGGCGCGATACCGGCTATTTACAGTACTTTGCAAACCGTCGACAGGAAATTCATTCGGCTTTGTTGTCGCATTCGTCATTTGTTCATTCGTAAACAAAGTTCTATCCGGCATTATGCATCACATTCATTCGTAAACAAAATAATGGGTTCATTGTTGACCATTCTCTTTTGTCTCAGCTGTTGGCATGGTTTGGAGCGTTTTCTAATTTGATTTGCGGAAAATATCTCGCGCCGTTAAGTAAACCATTCAGCTTCGTTGTCTGTTTGTGATATAACCAAAAAAACAAGATGTTGCGGAAGGTATAAAATTGTAAATAAAATAAAACAAATTCATTAATAAAAAACTCGAATTTTATTAAATTATTTAAGCTCCATCCTCTCATTGGCCAAGTTTTGAAGCAAACAAATGTGCAAGTGTCGAGAAAAGTGGCGACAACTTCGTGTGTCCTCGCCACAGATGTGTACGAGCCGGATTATTTGGACGTATGTTTTTTTGCGGAAAACAATAGAAAGGATTTATTTTAGTGATTTTTATTTTTAGTCCCTCAAACCACAATATCCCCAGTATCCTAATCTGAATGTCCAAATCAAGGGCTACGATTATCCAATTTTGGAAAACTATCAACGTTACCTGCATAATGTTGCCGAATATTTGGACATTGATGTAGCCGATTGGTAAGAGGAATCATCTTTTTTTGGCAAAATTTATTGGAAATAATGTTTATTCCAATTAATAACATAGCCTATGGCCCCATTTTTGAGTAAAGGCCACCAGGGACTGAATAAGCATTGATGTTGTGATTTGGGCCCTCTGTAATTCCTATACTAGGTTATATATATTTTCAACGGGTACTCTATGAGAAAATCCTATGCATAAAAAAGAAGATGTATTGAGATACTCTATTGTAGTTCATTGACGCTTTTGAAGATGTTGAGAGCTACTCATTGAACTTACTAAATCTTATTGGAAATATGGAATTTGACATCGGCTTAATCCTTAATAGACGAAACAGTGATTCCGTACACCAATCATAAATATTGGAGATTATGGTCTGAACTCTATAGAGATAATAATCTGAGCTTCAAAGTTAAGATTGGCAAAGGCACAGTAAAACATTATTCTACGAAAGCTTAACCTGACGTTCAGGAAGGCAGCAGGATTTATTAGTGAACTAAATGTTGAGATTCCTACAACATATTGGGTAGTCCAGCGGTAAGAATGAGAAACGAATCACCAAACTGAATATAGCTATCGAAGACTTAATAAGTCCTCCACTGAAGTCGAGTGCCAAAAAATGTGGGTAGTGCAACACCAATGAGTGTGGGATAGGTCCCTAAGTGGAAAATCGTTGCGGAGAGTAAGAAAATTATGTCTAATACTTTATATTTGCCATGCATGAAAACTACTCCACTCACAGGCCTTCATGTCCATTGTGTTCATCCTTAGAGTGAAGGGTATGAGGGAAGAAATAGAAAAAGGAAAAATAGTTTTAGCAGGGATAAACGAAAGAAGAAGTGAATATGTAGTTATTTTACGAATTATACTTATGCACAGTAGGGGCAAGTTATGCCACCTGGTCAGAAGAATCGTTGGCACCACGTCGGAAAAGGAGTTCCGATGTTGATCCCTATGCTCTCCCATTCGCCTATCCTATTGAAATGCATTGGGCAGTTATACAGCTAGTATTTGACAGCTCCCCACACAGTGGGAATTCCCATTTAGAGACAACCTGTGGAGACTTTAACAAAAAAGTTGTTACCCTTCTAATAGAAAATTTCCTCAATCACTCAGAGATTTAATGAAAGGAATGTATTTGCCGGTGGTTGGCAAATATTTTGCCATGTTTTAAAAAAAAATTGACATAAATATCTACTTAAATTTTACGTATTTTGATTTACAACCAAATTATCATATAGAATTCAATGGGCTATTTTTTACTTCGTTGTAGTTATGCGCTTCCTCCACAAAATATGACCGTACAAAGATTAAAACCCAACTCAATGGTCACCGATTCAGAATATCGCCTTAAAATCTATGAACGTAACATTCAATTGCAAGATGTTGATGTCCCGGCGTATCCAGCATTTCTACGTCTTGCACAGGCGGCATTACCTGAAGGTGTTGAATTAACAGTTCAGGAACACACCGATGAATGCGAAGAAAGACGCTATGTACCCGACAAAGATTTATTAGAACTTAAAGCTGAGCTGGAGAGAATGCAAAGTGGTGGTAGCGGCGGAAAGAAAAAGTAATAGTCTGTGCATATAAATAATTGTTTGTTTTTATTTCGATATAAGAAAATAAATTGCAAAGAAAAAAAAAACATTTATAAAAAATATATTTTCTTTTTTTTGCACTCGTAATCAAATATTTGCTATAATTAAAGAACATTTAACAATCCTTATAAATATTGATAATAATAATGTGATAAAAAACTATTTTTTTTTCTAACTATTAACTTATAAACATAACCATTACTATAATTAAGATTTAAAGCTTTACATCTATGCAGGGGAATGTATTTGATATATTCGATTTGGAAGACATGTGTTAAAGATAAACGTGAAAACAAAAACAATGCACAATTAATTTATACATAACGCATTAAACAACACCAAAATGTACCACCTTTATTGGCGTTCCATTGGATGTTGTGGTATTTGCATGAGTTACAGATGACGTCGCACTATGTCCATTATTTGTTGTGATGATATTGTTGGTATTTGTAGAAGGCTGATAATAATGTAGTTCATTTGCTGCCCTATGAGATTCGGCTAAAAATTTACAACAGTCAGTTTTGATTTATGTACAAAGAAAAAAACAAAATATATACAAAACAACAAAACATGTTGTCATTTCTCAAGGCTGGCTACCTGCGGACAATGGATTAAAATCTTTAAGATAATCATCGTTTGGATGACATAGGGGTAAACTATCCTGTAATTCCTTTTTGGGGTTTGTAAAGTTCCTTGGAGGTGGGCGAGCATAACCATTACGTTTAGCTATCAGGGATTTATCTCTTCGTGGTATTTCCTGCAAAGAAACAACAGCCTTTCAATTAAAGAAAACATATTAATTATTCTAAAGAAATACAAGATTTCATTTATGATACTACAAGAAAAAAGACAAAACAGTTGGATCAGCGGGTAATTGTTTTTTAGTCGATGTGGAACTTATCCTTCACCATGGGACAAATAAGGAAATTATCACATACGTATCTATTCGTTTTAATACAACAAATATAGCCAAATCTATTTATACTTACCGGTACAACTGCCACTTGTACGGTATCCGAAAATTTCACTTTATTTTTCTCTCCATTTGGATTTTTATTGCCATCTTTAACATGACCATTTTGTGTACCACTAATGCCACTCAGTACCGATGTGTTACTACCATTTTGTGTTGTCGAGCCATTCGAAAGTATTGAAGCTGTGGGTTTTTTACTTAATAAAACTTTTTGATATTCTTCATTGGATATACTATGGGCAGCAAGAGATGTACCACCACCGGATGATGATGATGGTATTGTGCCGGATACCAACGGATGTTGAAAGAATTTTGGTTGATACATGGCAATTGGTGCAATGGGTAAAACTCCTGATGAGGATGATGTAGGTGGTGCTGCTGCTGATGCCATAGCATGATACCGTTGTTGGTGTCCTCCCCCCATATTGGCATGATTGTTATTTAAGGAATCACTTGTAGTTTGTAAATAACCACCAAGAGATGACGAAGTTGAGGAAATGGAAGGTGAAAGTAAATTCATGTTACCATTTAGACCATGGATCCCACCAACACCACCGCCATTGCTGTTTGTATTATAAAGTGGAGTAAAGGCAGACTTTGTAGATGAATTTTTCAATGATATGCCCAAATCGGACCATTGTGGTGTAATGGAGGAACTATGTACATTTGTTGCATTATTGGAATGCACTGAATTTCTTGCACTTTTCATAGTTAAATTGGCTAAATTACTACTTAACGCTGCAGTCTTGGCGGCCGATAATGTTGTAGGATTTAATTTAGTCTGTTTTTTATCCGGTATTGGAGGAGGTGGTGGTCTTGTCCTTTCTTGATGTTGTACTATATGAGGTTCGGTTGATTGGGCTTCTTTTGGTAAATTGATTTTTATCATTTCAGCATTAAAGACTTTCGATTTAAACGAAGGCAGTGGTGGCACATAATCTTTAAGAAACTTTTGATGTTGTTGCAATTTGCTGCGACAATTGGTTGTTTCGCTACCCGTCGACTGTGAACACACGGATTCGGAACGAAAATCACTGGCACTTACATTGCCATTAACCATATCTTCTTCGTGGAGAATGGCAGCAGCTTGGCTAAAACAAGCAGCAGAAAATTCAGCAAGATTTGGATCACATTTTGTAACATTGAAAAGATCCATAAATAGATCATAGTCTTCAATGTCTTGGGCTACTTCAAAGGCTTCAGCAAATAAGTTTTGTCTGCAATTAAACATACCAGAGGATCCTTGTTAGTAAAAAGCATTAAAAATATTTTTCGACATGATTACCTTAAGAGAAAAAAGAAAAACCGTCTCTTTAAATCAAATACTTGATCACTGAATTCATCTTTTGTCTCCTCTGTAAGGGAATCGGAAAATGTCTTTAGAGCTTTGTTCATTAGTTCAATGCGAATTTTCTTTTGATCGCCCTTATAGAAAACATGATTGGCAATTTTGTGTAATGATATTAGACAAACGGCTCCATATGTCTCCCAATTCAGGGCATTTAGAAGATTCACGGCTTTTTCCAATTGATTGAGAGCCAAATATTTATCTAATATAACATCCGCTGTTAGACCCGAGTTATGAATATCACCACGCATACCAGCCCCGGCAAAAAATCGTAAACAACCAATGGGACCTTGATCGTATATCAATATTAGAAAACAATCTGTGGCTGCATAAGGATGTGAATAATGGTGAAGTTCAGGTTTACGGCTAAATGATATTTGCAACAACGTTGGTTGGGCCGAGAAATAATGTGACAAATCCAGTAAATTGGACGGTGTGACATCTTCACTTTGCAATTGATTGCCAACAGGAGTTAGGGCCAAATCAAAACATTGAAATTGTGATCTTGTGTTGGCAATCACTATTAAACTGGAATCACTGTGCCAGGAACATTGTATGGGAACCTATAACAAGATGGACATTGGTTATCAAAGCTCAACACATTTTATGCTATGATATGTATGGTTACTTACAATATCGATTTGTGTAACACATTTGGTTGACTGTAATACTAAATCATGCAGGCATATATTACGATCTGCACTGCCCAAAAACAGTTTTTCCTGATCTGGACTGAAGGCGAAACATGTTATCTGTGTACCCACGGGAATGGAGGACAGCGGTGTTCTTTGCATTTTACCCACAACTATTTCATAGCTGCAGACTTCTGCAGAAATCTCACCTTTGCGTGAAATTTTCTGTTCCAAAGTTAAAATTTGATTTTCGGTAGAACGTAAAAAATCCACACACATTGGATCATTCTCTGACCAACAATAGGCAAAGAAATCCAATTGATTTCTGATAATGAAAAAAGAAAACGGTTTTTCATTAACATTTCCTTATGCCAACAACAAAGCAAAATTTACCCCTTCAACTTGAAAACATGTATGTTGGCACGATCCTGATCCCGTATTGTTGGCCGCCATGGAAACACCTCGTTTTGTGATGACTTTGTCCATATAACAAACATATCGTGGCTGGTATTTACACTAATGCGGCGTGCCAATTTTCGTTCGGCTGTACCCGGTATAATGGCGTGAAATATTTTCGGTTCCATGTTGGAAATTTTCTCAGGACCTTGTTGCCGGGTGTTGGGCTTTTGTAGATGCACAACTGTCACCTGATTGGTGTTATATGCCAACACAATGTGGGAATGCGTAAAAAATGCTTGAAAAGAAAAATAATAAAGATATTGAAAAGAAAAAAATAGAAGAAACATTGTTAATAGAATCGAGTGTAATAAAATGTGCAAGTCTATGACAAAGAAAATACAAAGAAGTAATTAACATTTAATTGCATGTGCAAAGATGCTTAGAAAGACATGAACGTTATGTCGCGGCATTAGATGATATGTTGGCAGAGGGGTTTTCGGGTAAACGGTGAAAGGTAGAAGTAAAAAAAAGCAAATAAACGTTACATTTATTTTACAATGAGGTGGTCTTTTTATAGGTTTCGAAGCGGCAACTTTCTGCATAAACGAAGAACAGATTTTGTTCAACGTGGGAATTTCTTACTTAATGTAATTTAAAATGTAAATTGTAATAATCTGAAGATAGATTACACCATAATGTGCGAAAGATCGAATGCTTTGTTATAATGTTATTTAAGATACACACATGGTGTTGTAATTTTCTTCCTGAAATGTTAGCAAATTCTGGCCGCCAGAGCTGATCTTTTGTTATCCTCCTTTAGAGAAGTAAAGAACCAAGGTTTAAGGTATTTTCAAAATCTAGAACTCTGTCCTTAATTAGTCTTTATAACGCCGAGATAAACGTGTTCATTGTGGAAATTACTGGCCAATACCGCATGGATATTTAAATAATTTTTTTTGCCAGTGCCTTTGATTTGTAGACGAAACGCATAGATTGCTGGGCGCTTTTAAGCGAAATGGAACAGGTGTAGTCCATTTTCAATTTTTTGTCTATTAATATGGGTGTATTGCTACACGTTTTTTTCCAGTTTTTTTCAGGAAAGACACAATTGACCAAAAAAAGATGTAATACTCTCTCCCATGATCTCAGAACCCAATTTGACTCAAAGTAGTCATCCCAATATAAAAACATTCAAGCCGACGTATTTCGTTAAGCACTTAAAAATTAATTTTTTGTGATATTGTTCAGTTCCTTTCGCTCGAACTTCTTATTTACATCAAGATGAAGTAAACTGGTAATAATATGTTATTTTTATTAGGATTGAACAAACAGAGATAGAGGGAGAGAGTTGCTTAATCGGGCAAAATCATAGAGCCTCAATACCAGTATAAATGATTGGCATCTTACGACTGACTTCTCTGGACGCCAAAAGTACCAAAAGGCAAAGAACAAGAAAGCATTAAACTACTGCATTCGGTATGTTGATGCGGATCCGACGAAACACACTATTAAGAAACTACAGCTTATCAAAACAAACCTGAAGTTTGCTCGGAAGATGGAAAGGAACTATCGCAAGCCAACTTTTCAACGTGTCTTATCGAAATTACGGTTTTAGACACAAGATAGCGATGTCCGTCCGTCTGTCTGGCTGGCTGGTGTGATAACTCTCGAAGGGAGTATCCGATTTGATCCAAACTTGGTACATCGTAATATAGGTCAGGTGCCAAAAAAAAAAAAAAATATCGATCCACTCCAAAAATTGCCAAAATTTTAAATAATTATAACTCTTATAAAACGTGATGTAAGTGTCCGATTGTCTTTATATTACACACATCACAATATTTTTATTAACCCAAGGTCTGGTGTGAGGATGGAATACATCGGTCCACTCCTTCTGGGACATCCCCCACAGAGAGTCATAATTTTGAACATTCATGAAGCTCATGAAACACGAAATTAACATGCGATTCCATTCAGACTAGGCACTTCTAAACATTTCCATGAACACAAGATTTGTTATAAAGATGGTAGAGATCGGACCATTCCACAAAGGGTCAAAGTTTTGAATAACAAAAACGATCATAAAATCTGAAATAAGCATCCGGTTCTCTTTAAATTACACACATCACAATATTTTTACTATCACAAGGTCTTGGGTGAAGATGAGATATATCGGTCCAATCCTTCTGGTATATCCCCCACAAAGGGTCAACATTTGGAGTATTCATGAAACTCATAAAACAGAAAATTAACCCTCCCCATAAAGGGTTCAAAATGTTGAAAAACAAGACGCTCAAAAAAGCGAAATAAGCATCCAACTCTCTTCAAATTTCACACATTCAAATATTTTTGATAATGTAGGATCTGTTGTGAAGATGATATATATCTGCAAACCGCTTCTGGTACCTAACCCACAAAGAATCACAATTTTTAATACTTTTATTGTCATAACTTGCGAAACAAGTCGGCGTTTCTTTACTTAAGCAGAAATCTAATATGTATATGTAATTTATCGAAATTTATGATTTCGCATAAAAGTGAATATGAATCTTTGATTTTCTCAAATTTTGAACATACCAATATTTTTATCTGTATTAGATGAAGTATGAAAATGGAATACTTCGGTCCGCTATATCTGTAACCTCACGCATGTTTCCACATTTTCCCAAAATTTTCACATATATCATATAAAGTATAGGAAATAGTCGATATAGTCCAATCATAGTTCAAGGCCGGGGGTATACGTAATACCGACAGATCTATCCGAATCACCATCTGGTGGATGGGCAACCTCCGCCCAGGCACGTAAGGAAAGACCTTCATGATCTAGAGAGAGAGAGGTACAAGAGAGAGCATCTAGATCAACAGGGCTATCAAGCGGGACTGAATAGTATTCACTCTAACGCGGTCTCAGAAGATATGGAAGGATATAGAGTGAAGACTGTATTAGGAGACCATCCCCTCCTATCGCAGCTGAAGAGCGAGAGCTGCCCCGACAAACCCCATTAGTTTTGGCTCAACTAAGATGTTCATGCTCTGTAGAGAATATTCACTAAAATGTCCGGAGGACTGTATAATTAAGCTTTTTCGTCGTGATACAGGGGAACACATGGTATGGACATTTAAGAAAATTTTTCAAAAAGGTTTGATCTAAAAATATAATAGAATTCTTGAAATTGAATTCGCATTTAAAAGATGTTCAGACGAATCGTTCAATATCATAGAAAACAAAAGACTTAAGACACAAACGTGATATCCTATATCTTTGAAATAATATTACAATCAATTATGGATTTGTTCCACTTACCATCTGTAATTGTTTCAGCAGCCAACTTTCCAACTAAATACTTTTCATACACCATGCGGGATATGTCACCGGTAAATGCATCTATGCAGATATGTGCTATAATGCCATTTGCAAACAACAATAGCACATGTGAATCTTCGGGCCAATGGATATGCACTACCTTCTGATGGGTGCGCAAAAGTTCTTCTAAACGCTTGAGATTATCCTTGAGACGACCAATGGCTTTGCGTGAACTCTTCAGCACAGCCACACCATTGCGGCGTTCTATGTAATCCCTTTTTGCTTCCGCATACAAGTCATTGGCCGGCAATTGTTGGAGTTCACGATGTCGCGTATAACGTAGACAACCAAAGTCGGTGTGTTTGATACGTATATCCTCACGAGTTGTCCAAAAGTGGCACTCGCTAAGCAGGGTAAGCATTTTCTTTTGCTAATTATTTGTATATTTTTGAATTCCTTAGGTTTTTGTCTGTTCACTAACACACACTTGTTGTTGTTGTTACGATTTGCATAATTTCCTCCCAGCTTTTCTTAGTGGTTGGAAAATTTTCTCTTTTTTTCTTTTACTTTGCATTAGATTTTCTTCTTTACGGTTTCTTCAATCTATACTAGCAACAATGAACGGTTCTTTTTTTATTTTTGTAAGATTTTCATAATAGATCTCAACACTGTAATATGCATTCGCGCACATTGCCATGTAGTGCAGCTCACCACGATTAATGTTTTCCCGAGCAGAAAAAATGAACGGTAAAGAAGTACTGGCTACTGCCCTTATGAAGTCGAAATTGTTAAAACACTACAATTTGTTTAGTTTTCAATATTAATAACCATAACGCGACCACCTCCACTGAGCAAGTGCATCCACCTATTACACACGCACACAATTCAATATTAATTTTTCTTTACAAATGGTCCACAGCCAATGGTCCGCTGATTATGCGCATTGAAAATTGTTTCTTTTCGACGTTGTCGTTGTACTTTTTTCACATTACCTATGCCCATTCGTTTTTGCTTTGGCATGTCTATGTTGGGGTGCTGCTGACTTACTCTGCTGGCTGGTTGATGTTTGGATCATTTCATTCATTAATCACATATCATTTACGTTTTTCGTCTGCTGCTTCAGTTGTAAATTTTTCAATTTGATATTTACATAATTTTGCTAATTTTGTACCGTTTTCATTTGTTAAATTTCTCTAGTTTTGCATCATCGTCGTCTAACTGTAATTTGTATTAAAATTATAACAAAAATATTTGTATAATTGCACTTAATGATGATTTTTGTTGCTGTGTCTTCGTCAATAACAAAACACCACAGAAAGGTGGCACTGGTTTTGGAGTGCACGGTTAATCTTCGTAATTGACTGCAGGAATCGTTTAACTGTTTATTATCTGTCAATGAAAAACTATTTTCTTTAGCATTTGTCGTGCATCAGCGTGGACAAATATAATTTATATTTCTAAAATATATTTTTAGTTCACTTTTTGTTTACGATCGTTAGATGTCAACTGCAAAACTGGTGTTTCACCGATCGATTGTAGACTACTCGAATGCAGGTAGTGGTTATTTTACAATTCATAACTTTCGTGGTACTAAATAAGAGCGCCCAGTAAACTGGTGTTTCCGTTACTAAACCGACCAAAATAACGAAATTCAAATATTTTATATTGTAAAAAAACTTTATTCGTTTTATGGCGAAGGAAGTTGCAGTTATCGATCGTTATCTGAGTGACGCATTAGGTGTGTCTGGTTACCCTAAAGTTTGTAACAATTGTTACAAATTGTTACTGGAAGTCGTCTGTTAACCCAAAAGTTCTGCAAAAGAGAGCGGTTGGAGAGAGAAATTTTGACAGTTCTTTCAGTGAGAGTTTGCAAATTCTTGCTGGAAAAATTTCTTCTTGGAATCACTTGCAACTCTTCTTCTCATTCATCGACATTCAATCAGATGTTTTCTATTGTTTGTTTATTTCTTTTTGTGCTTTCAATTTGAAAATATTTTTTTGGAATTAGCAAGACTAATAGTTTTTGGAGAACAACTTTACAAAATGTGAAAAACGTAAATGTTAATATGCAATAAGAAAATAAACGACTATTTCCAACATTTTTATTTAAAAAACTTGTAAAATTAGTATTGGTTCCTTTGTTTTAATTCTCCTTATGGGGGACAAATTGGTTTGTTTTGACAAATCAGCTGATTAGATGCAAGCTTCTGCAGGAATACCGTCTGTTTACTTTTCGCATTTTCCTTGCAAAAGAGAATAAAACTACCTTACTCTCTCAGAAAGAAGTTACTGGACAATTCCTGCTGGAAAAGTAACCAGACACACCTATTATGAGGTTTGTCGATTTACTTCTCCCTTATCCTCTCGTAAGATGCTGGATAATTACGAGAGAATAAAGTAGTTTTATTCTCTTTTGCAAGAAAACTTTGAAAATTGAGCTGAAAACAAAAAAAAAAAAAAAAAAAAAAAGACCGCCATAAAAAGAAATTAAGCATTAAAAAATTAACAAGTCAAAAAGCTGTAAGTTCGGCAGGGCCGAAATTTGAATACCCTCCACCATTTGGAACGAACTTGGCAATTTTTAAAAACATAAAATCCGTTAAAAATTCTGTTAAAATTTTAAAAATACCGAATGTAGCCGTATATTAGGGTCTATACGATGACTTGGACCCGCATAGGCACCTTTTGTCATAAGCTATTACAATATTCAAATGCGAAACTTGAAAAAAAAATCGGTGAATAATGTAGCTAAAATCATTAAAATACCGAATATAGGGAGGTACCATGGGGGTTATAAAACGTGGTCCTGCACAGACTATTTTCTGTCATGGGCTGTAGAATTCATTACGAACTTCAAATACCAGATTTGAAAATGTCCGGTAAATAATGTCGCTAAAATCATCAAAATACGGAATATCGGGAGGTACCGTTATATGGGGGATATACGAAGACGTGAACCTACATGGTCCATTTTTAATTTTAGACTGTAGTATCCTTTACAAACTTCAAATATGAAATTTGAAACAATTCCGGTAAAAAATGTCGCTAAAATCGTCAAAATGCCAAATATCGGGGGGTACCGTTATATGGGGGCTATACGAAGACGTGGACCTGCACAGAAAATTTTCTGTCATAGGCTGTAGTATTCATTGCGAACTTCAAATCCAAATTTGAAAGAATTCCGGTAAATAATATCGCTAAAATCATCAAAATACCGAATATCAGTAGTGGGATTCTCTAAGTCATTATTTTATATTAGTTGTGTTCCAGAACCTGCAAATTAGTACTAATTAGCACTAATTCTGCTACAACGCGTTCCCGTACTCCAAAAACTAGCAAAACTTGCAGCTCTCTCGAGAAAAAAATGGCGCTGAGTGGTGCACATTTCTGCTTGTTTTAGCTACATGAATTTGGCCGAGCAGAAATGTGCATATAGTAAATTTGACATTTAATTGGCAGGGCTAACAAGGTTGAAAAATGTATTGATACATTTCAATAAAGAAAATGATCAACTTGAAAACTAAAGGAAAAACTAATATTTGTCGTGCAAAAAACAAAAAGAGAAAATATGGAGTAACTGATGTATTCACTTTTGTATGATTCCAGCAGTGAAGAGGACTGGCTGAATGAGGAATCAGATTATTAATTATTATTATAAATTATTAATTTTAACTTATCGTCTTCAATACTCATTTTTTAAATGTTGGCGCTCTTTTCAGTAAGGTTTCACCAGTCCGATTTAGGCTGTTTACTTTAGGAATTTTGAATTTTGACATTTTATCGCATTTCTGCTAATTTTCCGTTCCCTTATTTTTTGAGCAAACCTAAATGAGAATGACATTTCGAACTGTTCTCTCTTCTGCTAGTTTTACTACTAAAAAAGTACTGGAACACAACTATTATTACCGACAATATTCGGTAACTTTAAAATCAAAATTTTTGATATGAAAAAGAAGTTAAAGTTCACAACATTGCACAGTGGTCGAGGTCGTATGGGAACAGCGGCCAAAAATACTTTTAGTGCAGATATCCATATGAATCTTTGCTTATGGTACCTTGATGGGATAACTATAAAAAATGTGACAAAATGGATATGGTCGATGCATGTTTTGGCATGGTCCCCATATAACGTACCTCCCGAATAAGGGTTATGTGCCCAATTCTTGTCACATTTCTACACCAGATTGTAATGTTACTTGACATTTTACGTTCTAAGGAGCTAAAAAATAATCTTACTGAAAATTATTTGGAACAGCCCGCCATCAGGTAGAGTCCCTTGTAAGGTAGCTCCAAAAATAGAAGCAGTTTTTATACAAATCAAGTCCAAATTTGATTATTTTTTGTAAACAAAATAAAATAACAATTTAATGTAAAATTAAATCAAAGATAAATTTTGCACAAATAATTAGTTTGACTTAAGGCCCTATTGAAATTGGATATAACCGGTCAAAATTTAGGTATAGCTCCCATATATATTCATCCAAATTGCCTTATATTGTGCACCAAACTTGTAATATCAGCCCAAATAGTATGGAATATATGTACGACCAGATGGGACCTGAAAATAAGTATGCCAAATTTGATCGAAATCGGTTCAGATATATATATAGCTCCCATATATATTGTTCATCCGATTTGTTATTTTTGTCCTCCGCAGCCGTAATATGCACTCTGTGACAACGATATTTGGGGAAATATATCAAATATAACTCAGAAATACCCTTTCTAAATTTTATCGAGATCTGTTAATATTTGGGCATGGCTCAAATTTATATCTTCATCCGATTTTCCTTTTATTGTGCACCAAACCTGTAATATTAGCCCAAATCAAATTTAGATATAGCTCTCATATATATCTATCCAATTTCAAGTTAATTGTGCACCAAATGGATAATATAAGCCCGAATTGAAAAGGCGCAAATGCCTCGACAAATTTAATAGAAATCGATTCAGAGGAGGATATTCCTTCCATATATTAGTTCCTTTGGACTTTTAATTAATACTATAATCATTGTTGGTATGATTTAATTCTCACAAATTCCCCATTAAAACCTTTTTTTGTTATGTGACGCTCTGCTAAATATGCAAAGTGGTGTAGGGTATCATGAAGTCGGCCCGCTCGACTTTAAGACTTTCTTCACTGGTTATTGTTTGGTAAGGTTCGCTGTCCCATTATAAAAGGGTCAGAGCTCAGAAGAAGACGGTTAATAAGATCTGTGTTTGTTGAAACACGAGAATTTTTTCGGGCATAATTTAGTCGAAACTTGGAAGATAGTGCCATGGATATAAATTTGTTAACTTTTTAGCAGTTTCCAGTGCAAAGGCCTTATTATTATACCCAGAGGACAATGCTTGCAACATTATTGAACACCCCTCAATTACATCCTTATCAATCCCTAACAACAAAAATATATTCTATGTCACTAGCACCATAGAACTGACAAAATTGCAGCGAAGTCACTTCAGTATATTGGGCATAACGTACACATCTGACAAAATCTGAAAGTTAAATTAGCACTTTCAGAATCTTAGGACCATTACTAATGGCGTGAAAAAAATCACATTGGGGGATTCAGGGGGGAAAATAATTAACACTTTAACTGAAATCCAATTTTATTTTCAAAATTAATCTTAAAGGCAACTCAGAACTCTCACATCTTCTATATTATACACATATACTAAACACACAAATTACTGGACTAAAAATAAGTTAATACCTTGCTTTTCAATAATAATGCCAAGATTTGTAATTTTAAAATGTATTTAATTTTGTAATACAGTTCTATTTTTACTCCACTTTTTCTCTGATCCCACTGAAAAAAACAACTAACTACATTTTCTCTTTTTTGATGCTATTTTCGAAGTGTCCCGTTAGAATGAAGCCAAGATTATTATGTATTCTAAAAAGCTTAACCCCTTAAGAGTTCATTTGTACACATTTGACAATATATATTTGATTTTCATTTTTTGAATTTTGGCCAATGGCAGCGACCACTGTGCATTGGTATCTATCGGTAGGTCTTAACGACTACTTTGATTTCGTCGCCACCTTACCGAAAAATTTCGTTAATTACCGAAGTTATATGCATTTTAAGTTCACCGACTTTGTCGGTAACTCAAAAAATGAGTTAGAGAATTCCACTACAGGATACCATTATATTTTCGATACCAAAAAAAAAAATATTAACCTATGAAGTGGGAAGCTAGAGTGATTTCCACAGACGGACTGACATCGCTAAATCGGCATAGAATTTTATGTTGATCAAGAATGTATATATACCTTGTGGTGTCTAAAATGTATATTTCGAGGTGTTACAAACGGAATAACAAACTTAATATACCCATGGTACAATAAAAAGGTAAGGTAGAGATCCCAGCTGATTATAATTTTTTTCTAGGTGTGCCCGACTTCTGCCAATTTTGTATATGTATATGTTGTTTTGAAAAATAAAAACAAAACATTTCTTCTACAATAATAATAATTGCCCTTGTAAAAATAATAATGAAAAGTTCGTCTGAACACAACATAAATAAACAAAGGTGAGCAAAATGAACAATTTAGTATGGATATAGTTCCCATCATTCCTTGAGCAGAATAGTTCATTGAACTAGATCGTTTCAGAACCACACAACTCTACTGCAGAAACAAAAACACTACTGGTCACTGATAGGTTTGAGTCAGTCCAGAAATGAATAATAACAATCCAAACATAATTTTTAATCCCCTGATAAGTGCTATTCAGAAAGTGGTGCTTTATGAAACACGAACGGTATGATAAAATTGATTGTTATTGTATTTTCCTAATAACATAAATTTTCCTTTTATATATTTGAATAGCGTCTTTATTTGGTGGGCAGTAACAACAGGGAGACGCGCTTTCGTCTGCTGACCATTGATAGGACTCAACATGATCGTCTGGCCATTGATGAGAATCCCAATGAATATAATGCATTGGAGATTCGCCGTTTCGTGGGATCGTTGGGTGGACAGCCCAAGGTAACATCGGCCTATGGTGTTTTGGGATTTGTTCGTTTTCTCGAAGGATACTATTTGATTTTGGTAACAAAGAGAAAATCATGTGCGCATTTGGGTATGCATTTGATATACACGATTAAGGACACGGTAATGGTTAAAGTCAATGAACCATTGAATACATTGAAAACACCACATCCATATGAGGAACGCTACAAAAAGATGTTTCAAAATATTGATTTGCGTAGCAATTTCTATTTTTCGTATTCGTACGATTTGACAAGGACATTGCAATATAATCTGTCGGCTCCGCGTTATGTTGGTCCAAATGTGGATATAGAAGTTGATGAACCCTTACCCGAATGGGACTCTTTGACGAACAATGTGGAAAAGGCCAATGAACGGGTGGATTACGCCTATCGTAGTTGTTCACGTAAACGCTTTGTATGGAATGCTTTCCTGTTGGAACCCATGAAGGGAATTATGTTGAGAGATTGGTTGTTGGAGGTAACCCATGGTTATATAAGTCAATCGTGTATAAGTATATATGGAAGAAGGGTTAATGTTTGTTTGATTGCCAGAAGAAGCACCCGATATGCTGGTACACGTTTCCTCAAACGTGGTGCCAATTTCCGTGGCGATGTTGCAAATGAAGTGGAAACAGAGCAGATTGTAAGTGACGGCCATAATATGTGTTCGTTTACACAAATGAGAGGGTCTGTGCCATCACATTGGTCTCAGGACATTAGTAAAATGGTACCAAAACCGCCAATACAATTGGATATTTCAGATCCCTATGCCCAAACTCCGGCCAGGCATTTCGAACGTTTGCTTTTCCACTATGGATCACCGCTAATAATGCTTAATTTGGTCAAGAAGCGTGAAAAACGTCAGCATGAAAATATAATTGCCAAGGAATTGGTGAACTCTATACGTTATTTGAATCAATTCTTGCCACCACAACATCGCATGAAATATATTCCATTCGATATGGCACGAAAAAGTCGTGGCGGCGGCAATGTAATGGAAATGTTGGCTGATATTGCTGAATTTGTTGTCCAGCAGAACGGAATGTTCTTTAAGGCCAGAGGGCAGCCGTTGACATTTCAAACTGGTATAGTTCGAACCAATTGTGTTGATTGTTTGGATCGTACAAATACGGCACAATTTGCCATTGGGAAATGTGCCTTGGGCCATCAGTTAGAACGTTTGGGTTTCATTAAGTCTCCGAATTTGGAATTCGATTCGGTTTGTGTGACAATGTTGGAAAATCTCTATGAAGAACATGGTGATACATTGGCTCTACAATATGGAGGATCCCAGTTGGTACATCGCATCAAGACATATCGCAAAACAGCGGCATGGGCCTCCCAGGGCAATGATATAATGCAGACGTTGAGTCGTTATTACAGCAACACTTTCAATGACACCGAAAAGCAGCACAGTATAAATTTGTTTTTGGGTTATTATATACCCAGTAAAAGTCATACAAAACGTAAGGCTATTTAAAGTACTAAGATTTGATTTTGATCTAAATAATTGTTTTTTGTCTTTAATTGTAGTTAACCAGCCTATTTGGGAGTTACAAAGTGATTACTATATGCACAATGCCTATAGGCCTCTGTCGCCCAGACATGAAACCCGTCTCATTACCGATTGGGTGCGGTTGAAAATACGCAAATGTTTGCCCTACTCATGTTCCGACTCCAATCGAATTGTTAAGGAACTCTTTCGTGTTCATACTCGAGATTTGGAAATGATTGATGGCTATTCCAATTTCTATCAATCTTTCAAATGGACTGAACTGAATGAACATATCTCATTTGAAATAAGTCAAGTTGCTATGAGACATTTGCCAACATTCCGTACCAATTACTCGCCATTCCAAAAACAGATACAAGAGCGTAAAAAACCTAAAAATCCCTCACTTACTGGCCAAAGTTCAACCAGCTCTACGGCTAGTAATGATTCTAGTTCATCGTCGGAGGCCGATGATACCTCAACGGATGAAGAGTTCAGTGCAAGTCTGTCTCTAAAGGAGCAGAATCAAAAGCAAAGTAAAGAAATTGAAACATCAATTACTCTGGAGTCGTTATTGCCACCAATGGAAGAAGTTTATGGTTGTAAAGTGAGTAATCCCTCCAAGGAGAGTATGGATATTTATAAACGTTATGTACAAATTTCGAAACTAACTGGCAATGGAGCTGCTGCAATGGGAAATTCTATGAATACGGTCGCCCAATCCAATGCAAATGGTATACAACTACGTAATTTGCCGGGTATCAATTTGAAGCCACTGAGTGATTATGGTACCGATTCATATCTGTCGGTTAAACCACCCACCGTCAGTGAGGAAAGTTTACGCATTTACGAGGAATATTGTAAAATTCCCAGAAACTTTAATGCTGTACCAAAAATTGATGAATTCGATCAGTTGTATCGTTATGTTTTAATGTTGTAAATTTATGTTATGTTGAATATTTAATAATATATGTATATTTAATAATTAATAAAATATATAAACTATAGCAAGATGGACATTCGTTTGAAGATGTCGGGGTTAACAACAACGTGTGAAAATCCATTATTTTTTTATTTTTTATAAAGTCTAAATCTCCTTTGAACATGTCTATGAAAGGCCAAGGGAATATCTAATTTAAAAAATAGTTAACATTTGTTCATTTGAAATTTTCGTTTATTATTTTGTTTGTAAAATACTATTAACAACAATACATTTTCATATGTTACTATTATTGCCTAACAAAACCTTGAATTTGTTCTATTATAACATTTAACAAAAAACAAATAATGTTTTATTCTCTTGTTTGGAATGGATAACATTCAAAATGCCTAAAAGTACACTACAATATATGAATTTTAAATAAAAGCCTAAAATGTGGGTTTCTCCAATTTTCAGTTAGAATCATCTTGCTTGGCCATCCTCCAAATTTCCCTTATTCACTGTTGATGTTGTAGGCATCTCATGGCCATCGTCTCGGGATGGTGGCGGTGCAGTGTCGCGTGGCTTTTCCATTTGCACATGCAAATGCATTGGATTATAGCCAGATTTTTGCCCAGTTACATGGACATTTGTACCCACAACTGTTGGTTTATAGACACCGGCTAATTCTTGGGCTAACATATACTGTTCCTGTTCGGGGAAGTCGTGTTCACAATGATGTTCTCCACAAATTCGACACTCATAAATGTTGGGACGCAATGCACTTTGTAGACGCTAAGGAAATGAAAAACAAAATAAAATTTTTAACATTGTTTTAAATGCATATTCCATGTTTTACCTCTTGTATATCACGACCTTGAGCCTTATACAAATTTAGAATTGCATAACCCGGTATACAGACCAATGAAAATGAAGCAAACATCCAACCAATACCGTACGCCCAATCCGGATAAGTGTAGCGGCCATTGTGATAGGTAGGTTCTTTATAATTGATTAAACTCAATATCCAAATTGCCTGAAAATGTAAATTTAATTATTTTCAATTCACAATTATTTTCATGGTTTACTTACAAACAGCAGACAAGGTCCACACAATATCCAGCATGATTTCAAATATAAAGAAGGTGCCTTTCCGGTCATTTGTTTAATATTTTTCGATAGACGTCCTGTGCCATAAAACCAGGCGATTGCAATCATTTGGCAGAAAGCCAAGAACATGATTGTAACAGAGGCAGCATAATGATCCATTAGTTGGAAGAAATAAATACCACCCTAAAAATGATAATGAAATGAAAATCAGACAGAGATGCAGATGTTTGATGAAGCATGGCTTTTTTAAGAATATGTCTGATTTTTGGCTACAGGCATAAATCTCTTTTAAAATGTTTTTTAAATAATTATCAGGTCATAAGAAAAAAGTTAAACAATGATACCCACCTGTATTAAATTTGGCAATCCAAATAGAAACGATATAACCGAAACTATTAAAACTACAATCTCATGATAACCTAAATGTTTCTTAATCCAATTGGGGAAACCATCCTGTATTGAGGTGACAACCACTTCCACAATGGCAAACTGAAAATTTACAAGGATTTATTAACAAACATTCTAAATCATCATCACCCATTACCTGTGAATTCAAACCCAAACACAACAGCATAAAGAAGAACATTACCGCCCACAATTGGGCATATGGCATTTTGGCCATTGCCTGGGGATAAACGACAAATATCAGTCCGGGACCATCACCAATTACATCCTTAACATTGGTGTTTTGTTCCAATGCCAAATTTCCCAAAGTGGCAAATGCAAACACACCCACCAGTAGACTGGTCAGAACATTTACCACACTCACGGCAATGGTGTCACGTAAAATGTTATTGTTGTACTTGTTATAGCTGGCAAAGGAAATCATCGAACCAAATGTTATGCCCAGCGAATTGAAGTTCTGTGAAGCTGCATTAATCCAGACATTGGCATTCTTCAGCTCATCCCAATTGGGACGGAAAAAGTAACGCAAACCATCGTCGGCTCCTTCCAAGGTTACAGCACGGCCCATGAGTATAATGATCAGTATAAAGGGGAAGGTGGCAGTGAAATAGCGTACCTGTAAATACCAGGTTTTCAATGACATACAAAATATGCAATTGAACTTTAAAACGTTACCTTTGCCGATGACTTGATTGATTTCCAGGTGGCAAAGTACACCATTAACCAGGCACAAATTAAACAGGCAAACAATTCCCATCTCATTGTGCCAGGATATTCCAGGCCAGGACTAATTTGTAACACTTTGTTCCTGCAAAGGAGATTTAATAATTTAATCAACAATTCTCTTCCATCTATTCAATTAGGGGTAAACCATACTCAAAGAATTCCTCCGATGGTGTCCTTGACATTGGTGGCGATGTGGTATTATCTCCTACTCGCTGTGGTACCCAACAGTCGGGAGTGTTCCATCTGCATGGTAAATAAAGTAATTATGTTTTTCTACATTAATATTATGTATATAGTTTGAAGATTACCTGTTATTACAATCCACCCATGGCATTTCCGTTTTAAACGCTGTGAAGAAGTAATAAATTGAATAACCAATAATGACACTATAGTAGGTGGACATTAGAAACGACACCACTACACTTGCCAAGCCGGCTCCTGAAAGAAAGAAAGAAAAATGTGTATTTAGAGCTTTATAGCATTTTTTATAAGAGTAAATTATTTTTTAATGAAAATATAAGGCCATCTATTTCTTACACAAATATGTCAGAATTTAATATTGCATCGAATTCCAGTTTAATCGGCAAATACCAGTGAAATACCAATTAGAAAAGGCGTTTATAATAAGACTTGGAAGGTTCTAGGAGACAATATTTATTTCAAACAATTTCGTCAAAATACCGATGGTAGCGTTATATGGGGGCTGAAGGAAAGTGTAGACAACGTTATGTTACAGTAGATAGAATCAATTTCAATAAATGTACAATTTCAAACAATTCCGTTGAGGATTGTTGCTGGTATTATCAGAGTGCAGAATATAGGGATGTAGGATTATATCGGGGCTTATGAATAACGAGGATCTTTCGTTAAAAATGTTATGTGTCTGTGCTACCGAATAAAGAAAACCAGTAAGGAAAGCTCAAAAGTCGGGCGGGGCCGACTATATGATACCCTACACCACTATGCATATTTAGTAGAGCTCTCGTAAAAAGGTTTATGCAGGGCATTTCAGAGCTCTATCTAAATCTATCTAATTCTATCGTGCATTTTACGAACTATAGCTATCTCTGAACCGGGTTTCTCCAAATTTTACGTATTAGCTTCTAGACTGGTGATTTGGGCTGATATTGACCATTTAGTGCACATTTAATCCGAAATCGGATGAAGATATATATGGGAGCTATATCCAAATCTGAACCGATTTCGATAAAATTTAAAACAGCTATTCCTGTGCTCCATCTAATACCTGGTACCAAATATCACGGTTGTGGAGTGATTATTACGAATGTATGGGACTAAAACTCTAAATCGGACGAAACATATATATGGTTGCTAAATCTATATCTGAACCGATTTTCACTAAATTTGATATACTTGCTTCTAGGCTGAATTTGGTCCGATGTACTAAAATTCAGTCCATTTGGACTTATATCGGCCATTTGGTGCACAATTAACCCGAAATCGGATGAAGATATATATGGGAGCTATATCCAAATCTGAACCGATTTCGATAAAATTACAAAAAGCTATTTCTGGCCTGTATCTTATATCTGGTACCAAATATCATTCTTGTGGAGTGCATATTACGAATGTGAGAGGCTTAAACACCAAATCGGATGAAAGATATATATGGGAGCTATAGCTATATCTGAACCGATTTTCTCCAAATTTGATATACTTGCTTCTAGGCCGAACTCGGTTGGGTGTGCCAAAATTCAGGTAATTTGGACTGATAGTGGACATTTGGTGCACATTTAACCCGAAATCGGATGAATATATGGGAGCTATAGCTGTTTCTGAACCGATTTTCTCCAAATTTGTTGTATTTGCTTTAAGGCTAATCTCGGTCACATGTGCCAAAATTCGGGCCATTTGGGCTGATATTGGCCATTTGGTGGTCAATTAACCCGAAATCGGATGAAGATATATATGGGAGCTATATCCAAATCTGAACCGATTTCGATAAAATTTAAAATAGCTATTTATGTGCTCCATCTAATACCTGGTACCAAATATCACGGTTGTGGAGTGCATAGTAGAAATGTGAGGGACTTAAAGATCAAATCGGATGAAAGATATATATGGGAGCTATAGCTATATCTGAACCGATTTTCTCCAAATTTGATATACTTGCTTCTAGGCCGAACTCGGTTGGGTGTGCCAAAATTCAGGTAATTTGGACTGATAGTGGATATTTGGTGCACATTTAACCCGAAATCGGATGAAGATATATATGGGAGCTATATCTAAATTTGATCCGATTCTCACCAATTTCAATAGGGTTCGTCCTTGGGCCAAAAAAATATTGTTTGGAAAATTTCATCTCAATCGGATAATAAATGCGACCTGCATTTTGTTCACAAGAATACATGGACAGACGGACGGACGGACGGACGGACAGACGGACTGACATGCATAAATCGACTCAGAAAGTGATTCTATGAAGGTTCTCAAAAGTAACTATGGGTCTATCTCGTTTCCTTCTCCATGTTACAAACAAATGCACAAAGACATAATACCCTTACCACTATGTGGTGTAGGGTATAAATATTCTCGGAGCCAGTGTTCCTGACGATAACGAAGACTATTGGGGAGCGCAACGTGTTGCGAAGAGATCGGCATCAGTTGGTTCATTAATACGTGACGTATGATGGCGAAAAATAATTGCGTGCAGAACACCACGATTGGAAGAAATAAGCTTCGGTTTAATTTACTTGCAGAATATTTTAAAAATGGGTAATCTAAGGGTAGAAGTCATTGATCGGCAACATTTGAGATGTTCACTAATCGAAGAGCAAATGTGATGCAGATTCCTATAGCCTTGTAACCCATTCGTTTTATTCTAATTTGGAGGCTTGCAAGGCTTATTTCAATAAATACTAAATTCACTTAAAATAACTACGGATTAAAGGTTTTGGACCGCGTATCAAACATCTCTTTTCCTGAATATATAGATGTGGCAAAAAGTGTTTTTCCAGCCTACCCCGAACCGCAGATGATGTTATGCTCATAGACATGTTTATAAGTTTTTTTTTCTGTTTTTTATATCCCCCACCACCATTCTATGGAGGGTATTAACTTTGTCATTCCGTTTGTAACTCCTCGAAATACTTATGATAGACCCTACAAAGTATATATATTCTGGAGCAACGAAAAATTCTAAGTCGATTTATCGACGAGACCGGCTGTCTGTGCGTGCCAGTAGGTACGTTAAGTTTCTAAATGGGCGCTGTCGGTCCACGTCTTCGTATATCCCCCATATAACGGTCCTGCCTTTATTCGGTATTTTTATAACCTCCACCTTAAAAAGGAGAGAATATTTGTTTGAATTATTTGTCCTAGACCCCATAAAGTATATATATTCATTCTGTTGAAATCGCGATACAACCCACATTATTTAACGTAGAGCTTCACAATTTGGCAGAACAATGTGTTGGATGGTTGGTATCGAAAATGAGTAATATCCACGTTTTTGTATAGCCCCCATATAACGGTACCTCCCGATATTCGGTATTTTGATTATTTTCGGCACATTTTCCCACGGATTTGTCTAAAAATTGGTATTTGTGCTCATTATGAGTTCTAGCTCCTGTGGCGGAACATAGTATGTATAGGACCACGTTTTCACATAGCCCCACATAATGGTATCTCCGAATATTCAGTATTTTGATGATTTTGCCACAATTTGTTGGTATTTGTAGTTCAAAATGGGTTCTAGCTGCATCGGCAGAGCATTGAAAATTAAGGTCCACGTCTTCCTATAGTGGTCATATAACGATACCCACCGATATTCGGTATTTCGATAATCCTAGTCGCATTTACCCTCGATTTTTTTTCAAATTTGGTAGATGACATTCTTTGAAGTATAAAATTGCTTATATAGGTTCCCGTTTTGGTATGGCCCCCATATGACGGCCTCATCCACTTTATGTTTTTTTTTTGAAAAGTTTAACATCCAAACGGTCTTACTGGTATTTGTAGTTTAAAGTGGAACAGGTGTGAATTCAGATACTTTTATATAAAAATGTTTTTTTTTTACCAAATGCTGGAGGGTATTAAAAGTTCGGTTCAGTTTGACTTAATGCTTTTTTTATTTCATTTTTTCAACAATTTTTTCAAAAGTGAAATTAAAATAATGAATGTTGTTCGATAACTTTTTGCAATATTTGGATGTGAGAGAGAAATTTTTCTCAGGTAACTTAATTTTTACCAGAAAAGTTTTCGCATATACCTATTGTTGAAGATAATTTTAGGACTCGACTCTAAAAAATTTACATATGGTCTAAGGTGGTGCAATATTATGTTGTGGACCTATTAAGACATGTTTATATACGTATGATTATGATGTTTTGCATTATTAATTGCCAGTTTAAATTCCAAGAATTTGGGAATTTATTTTTGGGAATTCTCTGAGGAAAAATAGTATATAATTTTACAGGTCTTTCAATCCCAATTGGAATTGACCACAACTCAATCAAAAGTGGTTACTTTATAGTTAGTTAAAAGTAACTGACTATAAATCGGTTTAAAGTAATAGACTATAAATCAGTTAAAAGTAACTGACAATAAATCGCCTAATAGTAATGCAGGAAATAAATCGAAAATAACCAGATAAACGAATTTATTTTCCCGCAGGAAAGTTATATTCAAATCGTTTGTATTCTTGTCCCCAACGAAATTTTCAAAACAACCTACGTATTGTAGGTATGTGTGTGAGTATGTTTTATTTTCTCTGTATATTTAATTTATAGTATTGAACACAATTCTTTCAAGTATATGCTAATTAGCAAACTGTAACACAAGTCGGTGGTATTTGGAGAACGCTGTTAAAAGTGGAATGATAGCCGTGTACATAGAAACAATATTTAAATTTACAATGAACCAGGAAATAAATATGCATATTGCAGCAGAGAGTGGAGGTGTGTGAGCGTTTTTTTTTTCAAATATATTATGAAATTTAACAATAACAACAATTTTTAAGTTTTCAAAATTATCTATAATAGTTTATATATAGAATATTCGTAGGAAGTTAAAGATGGGATTTTAAGTTTAGAATGACATCCAACGAACAACATTCAGTGTATCTATAGAAAACCTATAAAGGGTGCTGTATTAAAAACTCCTTTAAAAGTATTTTACCAGGGGAAAACATATTTTCAATTTTTTTTCGAAAAAAACTTTAAGTCCGTTCATAGTTCTCCTACGCCTAGAACCCTTATATTCCATGCGTATTAGGCTATATAGAAGATCTTTTAAAAGTTGTATCCATGGTAGAATCAAGAAGGTAATGTGATGCAAATTTATGTTTGCAATTTTTTATACCCTCAGTCATATGGCTGGATGGAGAGGGTATATATCATTTGATATGGCCAAACGTCGAAATAACGGTTTTAGTCCCTAGGTTTCTTTGGACCAAATCCGTTTCGTAGCAATGTCCGTTTGGCTGGCTGTTGCCTACGATAACTCTCGAAGGTCGTATTTGGTCCAAACTTGGTACATCGTAATATTATTATCAAACTTAGATCGAGTTCGGAGATAGGTAATGTCGGCCCCCTCCTTCTAGCTGAAATATTAAAAAAATAACATTTTACTGCACAGAAAGAGGAAGGATAATCCAATTTTGCTCCAACTTTGCAAATCCTAGTATTTGCATCAGTGGAGGTAATTGATCGATTGGACCGATGTTGTCAAACCTACAATGGACAACATCGGCCCAATCGATCAAGTACCTCCACCACAAAAAAAAAAAAAAATAAATAGTAAAAATTTTGAATAATTATGACTCTTATAAAATGTGATGTAGAAGTCTTCAAATTATACACATCACAATATTTTTAATAATCCAAGGTCTGGGTGAAGATGGAATATATCCACTCTTTCCTCTCTTTCTGGTATCTCCCCCACAAAGGGTCAACATTTTGAATATCCATGAAGCTCATACAACACGAAATTAACATCCGATTCCATTCGGACTTGGCACATCTCAATATTTCCATCAACACTAGATCTGTTATAAAGATTGTAAAGATCGGTACCTCCCCATTCCTTCTGGTACCTCCCCTACAAAGGGGGTTTTGAATAACCAAAACGATTATAAAATCCGAAATAAGCATCTCTCTTCATTCACAAATCCCATTATTTCTACTAAGACAAATTCGGCTGTTAAGATGGGTTATACCGGTCCACTCCTTCTGGTATCTCCCCCATAAAGGGTCAAAATTTTAAATATCCATGAAGCTCATAAATCACGAAATTAACATCCGATTCCATTCAGACTTGGTCCGTCTGAATATTTCCAACAACACATGATCTGTTATATGGATGGTAGAGATCGGACCACACCTTCTGGTACATACCCTATAACGGGTCAAAATTTGGAATAACTATATCTTTCATAAAATGTGAAATAAGCATTCGATTCTCTTAAAATTTCACATATCCCAATATTTAACACAAGATCTGATGTGAAGAAGAGATGTATCGATCAACTCCTCCTGTTACCTCTCCCCCACAGAGGGATCAAATTTTTAATAGCAAAAAGCTGTAAAAATGCGAAATAAGCGTCCTATTCTTTTCAAACTTCACACATTTCAATATTTTTACAACCATAAGATATGGTATGAATATGGTATATATAGACCTACCCCTTGTGGTACCTCCCCCATAAATTATCACAATTTTAAGAACTTAAATATTCCATAGCTTGCGAAACAAGTCATAAACCTTTTCATTTTATTTATGATGAATAATAAATACGGATGCCAAAATATATTTATATCAATGGACAATAGCTGAGGGTATAAAAAACCGACTGATACTTTTTAAATTGTTATAGAAAACCTTTAAAAATACTTCTTACCATAGAAGGCCTATAAGATGTATTGTAACAAAGGAATAAAAATTAAATGCGTTATATCTATAGAGCATTTTACAGATGCTTATTTATTATTTTTAGATGACCTCTTTTACATATAGTAACCCTAAAGATCTTCTGTATTCAGAAGAATTGTAAAAGGTTTCCGTGCACAGTTCCAAAACAAAAGGTCTTCTACCGAAGACCTATAAAAAATTATTTGTCTGTAAAATATATCTAAAATATTTTCTAACCATAAAATTCTCCATTTTTATCGTATATTTCTTGATTTCGCACCACTGTGACCATCGTTTAATCATTCAATTAAATAAAAATAAAATAAAACATTAAATGTATAAGACGTGTGAGATAATTTATAAATATTCAAAAGTTCATTTTTGTTCTTTGCAAATTAGTATCTGTCAGTTGGAACACTCCTTCGTCTGAAATACCGCCCTCATATGTAAGTTATACAAACGTAATTTCAATTGCATTCGCGTAGTGATCATCGGTAGTACTAATTATGATTTAAATTGTATAAATTACATGCGCACAGACATGACAGCTTGTGTTTGAAAAATATTATATATATATATATATTATAAATTATAGCCGTGCATATCAAATATGGAACACAAACTGAAGATCACTTGTCTAGACTAATTATCATTGTCGTCGTCGTCGACGTTGCTAATTTTCCGCTACTAATTAAGTGTAAAATATAAGTTACCATCATAAATGATAATTGCAAAAGAAGCTACACACACAAATATACACTAATACGAATGAATATTAAAATAGGAAATCCGTATAAGTCATGGTAGAAGAAGTGATTTATTGCCTGGCCCTTTGTTTAAATTTGGAACATACATACATGTGTATATTATACTAGCTGAACCCCTTTCGATTTTATATGCATTCAACATGTTATATACTAATATTTTGTGGTTTTTAAATAAAAGTGAAATATGTCAAGAATTTGGAAATCGTATTTATTGTAATGTTTTAGGGTAAACAAAATGTCTTTCTTGTTCCTTGAGGGACGTTAACAACCAATCGTTTGGTCTGCCAACACTTTAACATGCCACATACAGGTGACCATGAGAAAATCAGGAACATGCCAAATTTAATCCGCATACCCAAAGATTTTGTCCTTGAGAGTTATTAATTGTCATAGCAAATGCCAAGCGTACATGAAACTGCAATCTTTTGAAGTTGAGTGACATGTTTGTTGCTATTAGAGGGATTCGAGGTAGCAAAACATATAAATCTATATACTTCCCCGTAATAATCGTAGCCTCAATTAAATTGTTGTGTAGTTTTTACACTTTACAATTATATTATTATACCCTACACCACAAGGTGGTCAGGGTATTATGTCTTTGTGCATTTGTTTGTAACCAGCAAAAGGAAACGAGATAGACCCATAGTTCCTTTTGATGATCTGCATAGAAGCACATTCTGGGTCGATTTATGCATGTTCGTCCGTACTGTAATATCATCCCAAATAGTTTGGAATTTTGCTTATACGACCAAATTACGCATGAAAATAAGTATGCCACATTTGATCGATTTAGCTATAGCTCCCATGTATATTGTTCAGCGGATTTACTATTTTTGTCCTCCGCAGCCGTAATATGCACTCTGTAATAACGATATTTGGGGAAATGTATCAAATACAGCACAGCAATACCTTTCCCAAATTTTATGGAGATCGGCTCAGGTTTGGATATAGCTCCCATATATATCTTCGTCCGATTTGCCCTTTATTTATGAAATCGGCCGAAAATATATATGGGAGCTATATCCAAATTTGAAGCAATTTTAATATAATTTGGCAAATTTATTTTTGTACCAAATTCCGCTACATATTTCAATTTTTATTGAAATTTGAGATACATAGCGTGTTTGGTGCATTAAATACATGGAATCGGTCGAAAATGCATATAGGCAAATCTGATCCGATTTCAATATAATTTGGCAAACAAATTTTTTAGACAAATTCCATCACACATTCCAAATTTCATTGAAATGTGGCGTACACAGCGTTTAATGCAACAAATACATGAAATCGGTCGAAAATATATTCAAATCTGAACCGATTTCCATACAATTAGGCAATTTTTTTGTACGAAATTCCGTTACACTTTCCAAATTTGTCTGTTGTTGTTCTATATCTACGAACCCTTTGGTCACAATTTTCAATACTTTTATCTGTCATAACTTTCGAAACAAGTCAGCGATACTTTGATTGGTAGTATATGGTACACCGTGCACATTTTAACATTTTCTAAAAGTTATCGCATATCTCATGTAAAGAGGAGGAAGTTACCAGGGACGTCGCAATATTTATATCATATTTATTTAGGTCCGATACGAAATGGACAATATTGGTCCATTTCTTCAGATCCTACTCCATAGAGGGTCAACAATTTGAATAATCATAACAGAAGTCAAAATATATTTAAATAATCGAACATTGGATGAGGGTATACATCTGTTGGCAAAACCGACTGATACTTTAGCCTGTTTTTCTCCATTAAATAATCAACTTTGTTTTTATACCACAGCTGTTCAAGATCAAAGCCCTTGATCTACAGTCTAATTTCTATTAGTTTTTTTTATTTATTTATACATTTTTTACATGAATACGCTTTACAAATAATCTTGGGCAACATTCATGTTATAAAACAATTGCAATCAACTTTCTAATCTCAAAACTTTCTTACGTATACTTCGTGCAGAAAAAAACAGCAATTTTGGCTTCAAGAATTATCGAGAAAGTTCTTTCTGATAGATTAAGGTAGATTTATATCCCTTTTTGTAAGAAAAGTGTAAAAAGTAAGCAGGCTACATTCCTGTAAAACTTGCACACAATTAGCTGATTTGTAAAAATAAAACTAAATAAAGAAATCAAAATTGCTATTTTTTATTAAAAATGGACCGTTTCGGAACATTGTTCTCCAAAAATTGATACAATAGTCTTGCGATTACCATTTTTTTAAATAGATAACACAAAAGTTAGCCCCGGATAATCTGAATAACTGAATGAATGAAGAATAGGAGTTGCAAGTAACTGTAAACCCTCAATATAAGAACTATTAAAACGAATTACTTCCAGTAACAATTTACAACAATAGCTACGAAAGAAAGACCTAATATGAAAAAATTAAGATTTTAAATCAACTTACCCTTAAACAGGGGACATAATTGTCCTAATGCTCCAATTGGCCCTCTGCCAGTATATTGTCCCACGGATAGTTCCATAAACAATAGCGGTATACTGCAGATAATTAAGATAATACAATAAGGTACCAGAAATACGCCTGTAAGAAAAGCAAAGAATGGGAAATATTTATTAATAAATAAAATAAAATAGTAAATAAAAAAAATAAATAAAAGTGTCATGACTAAAAAATGTTAATTTCCAAAAAAATTACCTAAATTTTCCAATTAAGATTCCTTGGAATCCGTGTATTTTAGGTGTATAATGTCTTCTGCAATATTGCAGATAAAAATACGAGATTTTTTAACCCTTAAGGAGGTCAGGGAATGGGTCTTTTTGGTCCTTTTAAAATATGGTTAAAATCTTACATTTACGAAATTATTGGTCATAAAATTCTGCTATGGGTTCCAGAAGAACTCAAAAGTCTTAATCTTTTTTAAACGTCACGAATTCATATGTATTAAAAACACATTTTAGGTTTAAATGGTTGTAACATGGAGAAGGAAGCGAGATAGACCCATAGTTACTGTTGAGGATCTTCATAGAATCACTTTCTGAGCCGATTTATGCATGTCAGTCCGTCTGTACATGTAGTTTTGTGAACAAAATGCAAGGCGCATTTATTATCCGATGAAATTTTCCAAACAATATTTGTTTGGCCCAAGGACGAACCCTATTGAAATTGGTGAAAATCGGTCCAAATTTATATATAGCTCCCACTTATCTCTTCAGCCGATTTCAGGTTAATTGTACAGCAAATGGCTAATATCAGTCCAAATGACCTGAATTTTGAACGATTTCAGTCCAGAAGTAAATATATCGAATTTGGAGAAAGTAGGTTCACATATAGTTTCCTCCAATTAGTAGTTTTAAGTCGCTCACATTCATAATATGCACTCCACAATAATAATCTTTAATACCAGATATCAGATACAGCTCAGAAATAAGTGTTTAAAATTTTGTCAAGATCGGTTCAGATTTGGATATAGCTCCCATATATATATATTTATCTGATATCAGGTTTATTGTGCACCAAATGGCTAATATCATTCCAAATGGTTAATACCGTCTGAATTCATCCTAGAAACAAGTATTTCAAATTTGTTGAGAATCGGTTCAGATATAGCTATAGCTCCCATATATATATTTCATCCAATTTGGGGGGTTTAAGCCCTCACATGCGTAATATGCACTCCACAACAATAATCGTTGATACCAGATAGCAGATACAGCTCAGATAGTTGTTTAGAATTTTGTCAAGATTGGTTCAGATTTGGATAAAGCTCTCATATATATCTTTATCCGATTTTAGTTTTTATTTTTTTATCAAATGGCTCATATCAGTCCAAATTCCGGCACTTCGGACGGAATTCATCTTAGAAACAAGTAGTTCATATTTGTTGAAAATCGGTTCAGATATAGCTATAGCTCCCATATATATTGTTCATCCGATTTGGAATTTTAAGTCCCTCGCATGCGTAATATGCACTCCACAACAATGATATTTGATACCAGGCATCAGATACTGCTCGAAAATACCTCTGCCAAGTTTTATGGAGGTCGGTTCAGATTTTTATATAGCTACGGTCATTGCCCACCATATATTTAATATCAGCCCTAATTGAATAGATTTTTTCATATTTAACTGAATTTTACCATTCGGTGAAACTCGCCCCGGTATATCTATTTTGCTCCAATAAATATCGTCATATAATGCACTATATAGCAATATTATTTGTTTTGGGGTTGGTATGATCTACTTCACATATATTCCCAATATAAACTTTTTTGTTGCGGGAGCTGTACTAAATACGCATAGTGGTGTAGGGTATCATATAGTCGACCCCGCCCGATTTTGACGTTTCCTTACTGCTTTTAATGTTAATTTAACACGTATCCAATCCGAGTAAATATCTGTCTTCATTTTTTGGGGGAAGTGTCTAAGTAAGAATTATTCTACATCAAATTTAATAGTAAGTCTCTGAACAAAAAAAGTGATTTTTGGGATTTTTATTTTTTTCAATATTTTAACATGTTTTTGTACTTGTATTTGAATTTTGTGTGAAATCTTTATTTATTCTTTTAAAGATATATTTTGAAGTGTTAATATTTATTTAATTTTAAAATATATTTTCGGTTCATGCTCATCAATAGAATATCACACATATTTTTAAGGTGACAACTTTTGCTCATAAATAGCGCATGAAATGACAGACGGCTATTTATTTTAACAATTACTCCGACATTGAATGTCATATAAATATCACGCTACAAATAATAACTGTCTCTCTCGCTCGCTCGATGTTAATTGTAAATACAAACTGATGGTAGTTTACAATCTTTTGAATAAATAAATAAATTTTTTGACAAGATTTTATTTAACATATAATTTTTATGTTCGTTTGTTTGCTCATGCCACACTTTTGTGGGCAAGTGTGTGTCGGAGACAAAGAAAGGTTTTTGTTTGTTTCTGATGAGATATATTCAGGTCCAACATATTACTTAGAATCATAGACAATGTAAATGTTTGTTTAGCACATTATGTCGCACCGGATACTGTGAATGGGAATAATCTTCTTTAAGATAAATTGTGAAAAAAATATGTTTTGAATGAATTTTGCAGTTTGCAAAGATGGTATGTTTTTTCTTAAATAATTAGTTTGGTAATGTGCACGAGGTGGGTATGGAGAGTCTTGGAAAATACAATTATGGAATTTCAGATCAAAAATTATGGATTTTTATACCCTCCAGAGAGGGTATATTAACTTTGTCATTCCGTTTGTAACTCCTCAAAATACTCATGCCACACCCAACAAAGTATATATATTCTTGATCAGCGGAAAATTATAAGTCGATTTATCGATGTTTGTTGTAATCACGCTATCTTTCGAACGAATTGAGATAAAAGGCTAAAATTTTGCACATATGTTTATTTTGCCAGTAGGCAGGTTAAGTTCGTAAATAGGCCATGTAGGTCCACGTTTTCATATAGCCCACATATAACGGTACCTCCCGATATTCGGTATTTTGATGATTTTAACGACACTAATCACCGGAATTGCTTCAAATTTGGTATTTGAAGTTCGAAATAGATCCTAAGACAGAAAATTGTCTGTGCAGGTCCACGTCTTCGTAAAGCTCCCATATAACTGTACCGCCCAATATTCGGTATTTTCCTGATTTTAGCGATATTATTCACCGGAAATATTTTAAATTTGGTATTTGAAGTTCGTAATGGATACTACAGTCTATGACAGAAAATTGTATGTGCAGACCCACGTCTTCGTATAGCCCCCATATAACGGTACCTCCCGATATTCGGTATTTTGATGATTTTAGCTACATTATTCCCCGATTTTTTTTATTCAAATTTCACATTTGATTATTGTAATGGTTTATGACAAAAGTTGCCTAAGCAGGTCCACGTCGTCGTATAGACCCTAATATAACGGCTACTTTCGGTATTTTTAAGATTTTAACAGAATTTTTAAGGTATTTTATTTTTTGAAAATTGCCAAAATCGTTCCAAAGGTCGGCCCGGTCGAACTTACAGCTTTTTTACTTGTTTATACTAACAACGCCATCTATCGCATTGAAGTAACAATTAAATGTGGCATCTTTACATGTTACTAGCTGAACCCAAATTCCGTTACCCGTTCCGAATGTTGTTGGAATCAGACGTACATATCGTGTTTTGTGCATCAAAAATATGAAATCGGCCGAATAATATATATGAGAGCTACATCTAAATCTGAACCGATTTCAATATAATTTGCGAATTTATTTTTGTACCAAATATCCAAATGTGAACCGATTTTAATATTATTTGGCAAATACATTTTCAGACCAAATTCCATTATACATTCCAAATTTTATCGAAATTGGGGATACAAAGCATGCTTGTTGCATTAAATACATGAAATCGACCGAAAATATATATGGGAGCAATTTCCAAATCTGAATCAATTTCAATATAATTTGGGAAATTTATATTTGGTTCGAATTTCGTTCCATATTTCACATTTCAGTGAAATTGGAGATACATAGCGTGTTTGGTGCATCAAATACATGAAATCGGCCGAAAATGTATATGGGAGCCATATCCCAATCTGAATCGATTTCAATATAATTTGGCAAACAAATAATTTATCCTAAGACTTCTTTGGTGATCCATTTGAGGTAAAAAATCTAATTCTAAACTATATTTATATAAGTTTGTGAACTCTGTAGCAAGTTCTTAAAACGGTGCATAATTTCTATCAACTTTTAATTTCGACCGGGCCAAAAATTATTGGCCTGTGATCTCAAAACTACTATGTGGTACTTTTGTATCGCAAACTCTAATCTAAATTTATGTTCGTTTAACCTATTCAAACGACACTCGTATAATTATAACACTTATCATTCTAGACAATCAAATTTGTATTTATTATAGTCAGCTGTTTGTAAGATTGTACGACAATAACTGTTATTTTTTTCCTACATCTGTTACGCAGACGGGAAATCGGCATTTAAATACTTAAAGTCTATCAAAAAACGTTTTGTCTAATTTCACACTTTTCCATTATCGCAAAATAACAAATAAAGCAAAAAAGTGCCAACAGAATTTTTTTGAGAGACCAGCAACTTACCTCCACCACTTTTATAGCACATATAGGGGAAACGCCAAACGTTGCCCAGACCGACGGAATAACCAATGCAGGCTAAGACAAATTGCATTTTATTGGCCCAATGCTGTTGACGGGGTTTCAAGTTATTCGAATCATCCGACATGTCCATGTAGCTTTCATCGTCATCATCATCGACGCCGGGTAGTCTAGAGAGAGAGAGAGAGAGAGAGAGAAGGAGAAAGACAACGATTGATTATTGATAGTCCACCAATTATGGTTGATGTTAGATAATAATATTGTAGAAAAAAAAAAACGCCGCACAAAAGTGGTCTGAATTACTAATTAATTAGAATTTTAATTGTTTGCTTGATATTGTAATGAACATTCCAATGGAATATCTAACGGCTAAATACATATGTATATACATGATTGTGTAAAGATTGTGTGTGGTTTTTTATTGAATAAATATCAAAGCTTTTTCTTGGCGGACTGTTAGATTTATGGATTTGTAAGGATTTGCTATAACATTGTGCAACCAAATTCAATTTTTTTTCAATAATCACAGGAAAAATCCAACAGATTATGAGAGTAGAGCTAAATATGGAAGACTCGTATATCCGCGTTTTGAAAGTTTACAAACCAAAGTAATCTAAATGGAGTGGGCAAGTTTTACAGTCTCCGACATTAACTAATTTTCGGATTAAGATTCCTTGGAATCCGTTGATTGTAGGTGTAAATTGTTTGTGGCAGTTTTCAAAATCTTTCATTGTGAAATTAACCGGAGAGGATGTTAGTAAAAATCCTTTGCACAATGGACCTACATCCAAAGTTTCTGACCAAAACTATTTCAACGTCTGCATATGAAAACCCTAGAAACTAACAGTGACCTCAATATAAAAATTCTGAATTTCAGCCCTAACCTCTCACCCAATACCAAATTTAGTAACATTTACTACGCACATCTAAACAATCTACACTTCTCCATTATAGAAAGTAACAGTGATCCAAAATTATTGATATTTAGAACTTTTCGAGCAACTATAGTACGTATTTGCAAAACCATTACCAGATCTCATATATATAGGTCGTGTTTTCAAAACAATCTACATATCTCAACACATATCTCATAACAGTGGCCTAAATATCAAATTTCAGAATTTCAGGTCTTTGGTTTCCTTCAGAATTTCCAAGACCACTTCCATATTTTACCACAGCCATAAGCAGTAACATCTTTCTCAAATTTCAAAATTTTACCTCTTTTCTTCCACCCAATACTAAATTCAGTACTATTTAGTACTTTTCGTACAATTATTGTACACATTTGCAAAACCACCTCCATATCTTCCAACAGACAATATCAATATCAAATTTGAGGATTCCAGTCCTTTCCCTTCACCCAATATCAAATTTAGTACTTTCCGAACAAATATAGGACACATTTCTAAACCACCGCCAAATCTCAAACACAGACGCTAATACTTTATCCCTTCACCCAATACGAAACATAGTGCCATTCAGTACTTTTCGTAAAATTATAGTACATATTTTCGAGACCATCTCCATATGTCCTGACTACACATAAACAGCGACTCCAATACAAAATTTTAGATTTCAAGCACTATCTCTTCATCTAATGCCAAGACCACCTCTTTATTTAAAACCTACCACCAACAGTAATTCACAGAACAGATTATCAAAATTTCAGCTTCATCTGTTCGGCTTAAATCAAACTGTGCCAAAATTAGTACCATTTAGTACAGTTCGCACACATGGTACACGTTTCCAAAACCACCTTCATATATCTAACTTACTTTCCAACCTCGTTTCTCATACCAAATTTCCACCAGTGATCCTCATACCAAATTTCAGATTTCTAGCTCATTCCGTTTGGCTAATACAAATTATTTAATTTTTAGTACATTTTAGTACTTTTGATGATCATTTAGTGCGAATTTCTAAAAACCCAGCCTTATTCAAATTTTCAAGATTCGAGCTTCAGCCGATTCGTCTGGGTCAGTTAGTTACTTCACTATTCTTTTATGTATGTAGATGAGTTCCTGGCGTTTAGATACGTTTTAGACTTATGACATCTTCTACAACCTATCGTAGAATTTTATGATAAATAATTTTCAGAATATTTTGACTTGCTACGATCTTGTTTAAGGTGATTTTTTAAACACCAAAAAGACTATTTTGGTGACTCGCTTGAGATTTAAAATTATTTATTAAAATAAACCTCGTATTATTTTCTGCAAAATATCCAAAGACATTATATACCTAAAATCAAGGAATTTTTATCTGAATCCCCCTCCCCCTTAAAAGTGCCTTCATCGCGATGTAAACTTTCAAAACGACAATACACGTCTTTCTTACTTCTAGCTCTGCTTTCATAATCTGCTGGAGTTTCTCTGTAACTATTAAAAAAATACTTTTGTCGCAATTTTGTAGAATATTTTGAATTGTTACGAGGTTTTTGAATTGTTACGAGATTTTAACCATAAAAAACCTTTGGTGACTCGGGGGTAAAAATTATATACCAGACTAATCCTCGTATTTTTATGTGCAATATTGTCGAAGATGCTATATACCTAAAATGCTCGGATTCCGAGAAATCTGTATCTGAAATCCTTGGGAGTAGGGGGAATTTCCCCTCTCTATTTAGGTTAATTTGCAATGTAAACGTTCAAAACGCCGATACACGAGTATTCCATTTTTAGCTCTACTTTCATAATCTGCTTGAGTTTACACGAATTGTTGAATAAGTTGAGTTTTGTCCCACAGTTTAGTTATGAGGAATATTTAGATTTGGTACGACCACATTAAAAGGGTGTTTTTAACCCTATTTTGAAAAAGGACCAAAAATACTTCTTTGTTGACTAGCATGAGGTTTAAATTTGTAGATTAAAATAATCCTCGTATTATTTTTTGAAACATTATCCAAGCCACTATACATCTAGAATTATCGAATTCTACGAGATCTTAATCGGAACTTTTCAAAAAATGTGGACATTTGTGTGGGTTCTTGGGAGTTTTTAACAATATTTTGTAAAAGGACCAAAAGGACCAAAAAGACCGCTTTGGTGACTGGTTTGAGAGTTAACATTTTCAATCAAAATAATCCTCGTGTCTTTGTCTGCAAAATTACCAATGACATTATATATCAAATATCAACGGATTCCAAGGAATCTTAATCTGAAAATTTCAAAAAATGCGAGTGAGGAAGGACCTTAAACCCCTTATATCATTTCTTTTGCGATGTCAACTTACAAATAGACGATACTTCTATTTTTAGCCGAGTCTTCAATTTGTAGCTCTACTTTTATAGTGTAATTATTTTATATGTCACACAGTGTAATATGTGGTTAGAATTGTTTCAGATACAAATTTAAAGTCTTTACAATACGGTGTCTAAAAATGTATTTTTCAGACGAATAGTACCTAATATCAACCTCTAAATATGATAGTGTTGCTATAAACACGGTATGACTATTACTTTGTAAATATAGTTATTGTTTACAGCCAAAACAAAAAAAAAAAAAAATGAAGCCAATTATTTTTAAATGTTAGAACTATAACTCATCTCATCTTTATGACATGACATGGTTCCGGTTCGTGTCATTGCGTATGGCATAATTTTTATGGCATAATTAAAACATAAGCTATCGCGTTTATCACATCATAAATCATGTCATTAATTTAATTAGGAACAGAAGTGTTATTACAACACGATGTGTCGGTCGGATTTTATGAATAGATAGATGGTGGATTCTGAATAACTCGCAACGAGTTGAAACACGGAATGTAGAGATGCCACTTGAGAGAAAAATGCAACATCTGACACAATTTTACTATTTTTACCTTTTTGAGTTTTTTTTAGTAATATTCAAATGTCTCTAACGTTGAACACCCTTTGTAGGTCTTCGATATATATAAACCAGTAAGGAAAAGTCAAAAGTCGGTCGGAGCCGACTGTATGATACCCTACACCACTATGCATATTTAGTAGAGCTCCCGTAACAAAAGAATTTATTTGAAGTTGATCATACCACTTATCAATATTTGGCTTGAGGGCAGTTACAATTTGGTTTCAGGGGGAACTAATATATGGGAGGCATATACAATTCTGAATCGATTTTCACTAAATTTGAAGGAGATATTTTTATCTTTTATACCAAATAACATTGCTATAAAGTGCATGATATCACTTCGAGAAGGATTATATTAAAAACATATACAGGATAAGTTAAAAAAACTGCAACAAAGTCAAACGCCATAATTTTTACATTTTTTTTTTAAATTTAATTGAATGAAATCAAAAAATGTCGGAATTAGCATCAAATTTTAGAATAAGTTTAGATTTGTTCGAATTGGTCACCTTTGGCACAAATTATGACCTTGTAACCGTCAATATAACCGTCACACGCTGCCCGAATGTTGTATTTTGGCCCTTTCCCGGCAAAGCGCTTTGTTGAGGTGATCGACACTTTGGTCTTTTTTAGTGCCAACTTTGCTTTCCAAAATACTCCAGACACAATAGTTCAACGGATTGGTATCCGGAGATTTTGGTGGCCATTGTTCGCTGGAAATAAAGCGAGGAACCTGATTTTGTAACCATTCTTGGGTGACGCTTGCTGAGTGCGATGGTGCTGAGTCCTGTTGGAATGTCCAAGTTTTGCGGCACCCTCCAGAATATTTTCGCGATAATATTCGGCATTTATTGTGATGCCACGGTCGATTAATGCGAGCGGAGAGCGACCATCGGCTGTTATGGCGGCCCACACCATCACCATGGTCGGCGCTTGAGTTCTGGTGGTCAACCGAAGGTGCACATTTTCAGCTGACCTCTTTGGTAAGTAAAAACAATCATTTTGTTTGTTTACCAACAGCTGGACAACGAATGTTTTCACATCGGAGAAAACCAAATTCGGGAGTTCACCACTTTCGATCAAGCGAAGCAACTCTTTAGCTCTTTTGAGTCTATTTTCGTTCTGTTGCGGTGTAAGTTCTTGCCCTTTTTGGAATTTCAATGGCTTTACCCAAAGCTCATTTTTCAATATTTGCCGAATGGAATATTGCGATATGTTCAGCTCACGGGCCATTTTCGGCCACTGCGACGCGGGGTTCGATCAAGTCGCTTTTGCACTTTTCGAACCATTTCTGTTGATGTTGCTGTTTTCTTCCGTCCACTTCCTTGACGTCGGGCTACGCTACCAGTATCACGGTAACGAGCGATGGTATGAGACACAAAAGATAGATTCACATTTAAATGCTGGAGTACTCTAAACATAGCCACTTGTGGTTTTCTAGCCAAATATAAAGAAATCGTACTATCACGCTTGAATTCCACCACGAATAACTTTTTTCTGGAAAATTCTCACCAAAATGCTTTTGTACGCTTGTAAACAATATAATGAGCTGTCGCTGGTATAATTTTAACAGCTGTCGGACGAGTGGCTTAGAAATGACAGCAGTCTGATGTGGGTTGCAGTTTTTTCATCTCACCCTGTATATGGGAGCTATATCTAAATTTTAACTATTCTCACCAAATTTTTTTTTGATCTCAATTGTATAATAAATGCGACCTGCAGGCGGACGGCATACATAAACTTCCCCATGCACAAAGACATAATACCCTTACCACTTTGTGCTGTAGGGTATAAAAAGATCCAGATGCAGAATAAGTTTAACAGACCTTTAGAGAAAAATTCACACAACCTATTTCTTCGTTGCCATCCCTACACGTTTCAACTTCACCGCTTTCGTTTGAAAAAGTACTTTAATAAAAAAAAAACTTAATTCCGAATAATACCCACATATTGTGTGCCATCAAACCCAAATATAAATATATATCAAAATGTACACTAATGACATACAGATGTATGTATGTACCAATTCACGTTCATATAGAATAAACTTGTTACACAGCAGTTGTAATCATCATCATCAACAACATCATTCGAAACAATTGTTGTAAAATACAAATAATTGCAAATAAACACGTTTATTTATTTCTTGATCGAAACAGGGAGAAGGAGGGAGGGAGAGAGATAAGAGAGAAAGGGGACGAAATAAATAACATTTGTATTGGGGGAAAATGTGTTGACAACAATTAAATTCACATCATTAGATAAAATGTGGGATCTCCGTTCGTTCCACACATTGATTTACAATCCAAATCTGAATGATCAACATTTAATTTGACAGATATTTAATGGCAAACATTGCTTCTTTATCTAGATTGTAATAAATGTGAGAGAAGATGTAATGGCATGAAGGAATATAGTTTGCTGTCATATGATATTATAGGTTTGCTTTGGAAAATATCAAGAGAAATAAAATAACATTTTTATAGATGGAAGATCTTTCAAGGTGTATGTTATATGGTCGTGTGAAGCAAGCTCTTTTGGACGTTCCTAGTAACATTACTGTTTAATTTGAAAAGAAACTTCGAATAATGTCCTGGAGATTAAAATTCTCGAAAAAAAATCACTCCAACGTTTGTATGTGGCGAAACAAACTCAGTTATTAATAACAAGTAAGCAAAGGTTATGGTCGTGCGGGAGCGACCATGTGATACTCTACAACGCTACAATATGTTGAAAGCACCCTTATGTCAAAATCGAATTTGGAAGATTTCGCTGCCCAAATGTTACCTTTAGCTTTTTGACCGGACAAAAATATTTACGCACTCACTCGTGTTGTTAGGTATTTGAAACAATTTCCCACGAAAGTTGTAGTAGTTCGGCGCGGCCGAACTTACAGCTTTTTTACTTGTTTCTACTACCAACGCCATCTATTGAATCAAAGTAACAATGAAATGTCCCATCTTATTACACTATATGTCTTTGCTTTGTACATTCGGTATTTTTAAGATTTTAACAGAATTTTAACCGGATTTTCTTTTTTTGAAAAATGCCAAATTCGTTCAAAATGGTATTCTAAATTCGGTCCGGCCGGAACATACAGCTTTTTTACTTGTTTATTGTCATATTTTTTCGCGATTTTCTTAGATTTTATCCTTTTCTGCTAAGAGTCCATTACGAAATGGTGAGGATTGTCAAAATCAGTTCGACGGTTCTTGCCTTATAAGCGGAATAACTAACATCAATTTCTTGTTCATATAAATTGTACCTATTTTGCTATGTACCCGATAACTTGGCTATCAATATCACTATAACGTTCAGAAGTGACATTTCAATGTATTTGTGACTTCACCGGGATTAAAAATATTCACGGTTTAGTGGAAATTGTCATATTTTTTCACATAAAAGTTATGGTCTTGTTTACCCGCTATATATTGTCCAAACAAAAAGTTAGGCTTCTGCCCAACCCCAGACTCTAGCCCCATGAAAAATTCCGCGTCGATTGTTCTATAATTGCGATCTGTAGAGCAGCGGCAAAATCAGGAACAATTTTCTATTTTTGGTACATTTCAACTCCTTAATATTTTGCGATCATTTGTCAATACAATAGGGTTCTATTCCGACCCTAACCCCATTTTCAATTTCTTGAGAATCGGGCAATAATTGGGACCTGGACGGACGGAATTTTTATCTTTTCTACTAAATAACATTACTATAGAGTGCATCATATCACTTCGAGAAGGATTATATTAAAACATATGTATCGGAGCCGAATTCCTCCAAATGGAAACGTACCTCCCAAAATTCACTTCATTTGGGCTGATATTAGCCATCATTTGCACAATAAACCTGAAATTGGATTAAAAATATATATGGGAGTTATATCCAAATCTTAGCCGATCACGATAAAATTTGGCGAAGGTATTTCCGAGCTCTATAAGGTATCTGGTACCAAATATAATTGCTATGGTTATATCTACAATATGTTAAATTTTTAAAATTTTGTGAGGAGGAAACAGTCTCCTCTCCTCCTGCTCTACATAAATGCAACGAAAATTGAAAATTCTAGGACGGCCATTGCTGAGACAACCCAACTAGATCTAGGAGACCTTCTCTTGTTTCCCAATCCATCAGACTGGACATAATAACCAACATACTATAAAGGAATAACAATCTCTACCCAAGTGGTGTACTTGCAAAACTATATTTTTTACCATAATTTAGGTTATTAAGGTTATGGCCACCACGTAAATCTTTGGAGGGAGATTCCATCAATTTGTCTATAGACGATATTTCCCACTTTTCCGTAAACATTTAGGTGTCATGCGACATACAGCTACATAATGCCTTACATAATACTCATTTATGATATCAAAAAGGACATTAGCACATTCATTATCAATTTATAGTTTATTTAAACATTTATAACAATTCAATTGTTGTCTCGTTATTCTGTTTTTTTATTATCGAGATCACAACTGATCCAGAAGAACAAAAATTGATCGGTATTATTGGCTCTTAAATAGGTACTAATTAGATAAGTAAATGTCGAAAAACATGCCAAACGATTCGATAACCAGTAATCAGACACGAGTATTGGAGCGGTTGTTGGTTTTCTCTTCCTCTCTCTCATGCTCTCTTCTTTTTTTACTGGTAAGCCAACGTGTGACGTGGAGAATTTGAGGAAGGGTATTGAATATTGAATGATTGATGGTATTCTAAAAATAACTTGACTTTCTGACAATTCGAATGCAGTTATTTTACAGTAACAATATTAGCTAAATACTAACATCACAGTCTATTAAAACTTCACGTAATTTGAAGAGGAATATTTCAAGTTTTTTTTTACATTTTTTTTTAATTCATGAAGCAGCAAACTTACACTTTGGCAATACGATTGTAGCGCATATACGAATGTTCCGAATGCTTTGAGGACATGGCATCCAAGTCCATACGTGGTGACATTATTCCTTGCAAGATTTTAATATTTATTAAATAAAAGAATTAAATTCACTCAATAATTAATTATTTTTTTTCTAAAAATTTTGCACTATATCATAGCCATTCTTATAGTTTATTGGATTCTTTTGGATTTTTCGAATTCGTTCGAAAATTTTTATTCGTTTTATATCCTTAGAAAAACGTTTAAAACAGCCCGGCCTTATTGTCGAATTGTTAAACGCCAACTAAACTTTTGATTTAATCTGAGGTTGGCAAAAAGCCTCTGGCGCTAAAACGATCCCCAATATGAAATTAAATCGGAAGGTGTTACAATTGATTGTTTATTGTATTTTTTTTATTTTTTTTATTGAAAAACAAGGTTTAAATCATATTCTATTGGACGTTAAGCCGGGGTGGGTATCTCGTGCTAATTATTTTAATAAATAAAACAGCTAGTTAGTTGCTCTATTTACGCATAGCATTAAATTGTTTATTTCGTTCAGGGGTAACAAAAATTACACTGAGCTACTGAATTTTAAATTACAGCACATAGAGGAGGCAATAAACTTAAAACAAAATACATTAAACATTAATTTGTAGAAATTTTGGCGCCCAATGCCTCAGCTCTCTTTACGTGTGGAACGATTCTCAGTTTTTGGTTTGGAATAAGGAATTATGGGGCCATACCAAATCGGAAACCTCTATAGACAATTTTATACTTCAAGGATTGTCATCTACCAAATCTTTTTAGATACCATATTTTAAATAATTTCGTCGGCAAATGTGACTAGGATTATCAAAATACCGAACACGTGGACCTAAATATTCAATGTTCAGACACCGAAGCTAGAAACCATTATGAACTACAAACACCAAAAGTCAAAATCATCAAATTATCGAATATTGGGTGGTCTCGTTATATATTCGCCACCGGGATTGGAACACATTATGACCTACAATTACCAATTTTTAGACAAATCCGTGACAAAATGTGGCGACAATCATCAAAATACCAAATATTGCTGGCTATACCAAAACGTAGACCGATATATCTCATTTTCAATGCCAATTATGCTAGACACAATACAAATTGTTTTTAAAGATCTACGTCAAACAATATGGGACGGACATCGTTAATTCGACTTAGAATTTTATGTTGATCGTGAATATACAAACTTTAAGGGGTCTACGTACGAATATTTAGGGATGTTAGAAACGGAATGACAAAGTTAATATACCCTCCTTTTCAAGGTGGAGGGTATAAAAAGAATAGAATTTTATAAAGAATTGAAATCTACCAACTCGTGTTTATACCCTACACCACAAGGTGGTCAGGGTATTATGTCTTTGTGCATTTGTTTGTAACAGGCAAAAGGAAACGAGATAGACCCATAGTTCCTTTGGATGATCTGCATTGAATCACATTTTGAGTCGATTTATGCATGTCCGTCCGCCCGTCTGTCCATTTATTTTTGTGAACAAAGTACAGATCGCATTTATTATCCGATCCAGATGAAATTTAGCACAAATCATTTGCCATTTCTTGTGCACCAAACGTGTAATATCAGTCCGAATAGTATGGAATTTTGCACGTACGATTGGAACTGAAAATAAGTATGCCAAATTTGATCGAAATCGGATCAGATATAGCTATAGCTCCAATATATATATTGTTCATCCGATTTGTTATTTTAGTCCTCCGAAGCCGTAATATGCACTTTGTAACAATAATATTTGGGGAAATATATCAAATACAGCTCAGAAATACCTTTGCCAAAATTAGCGAGATCGGTTCAGATTTGGATATATCTCCAATATATAACTTCGTCCGATTTACCTTTTATTGTGCACCAAACGTCTAATATTTGCCCAAACGGGATGAAATTTGGCACTTACGACCGAATTGAGTCTAGAAGCTAGTATGTCAAATTTGGTGAAGATCGGTTCAGATATAGCTATAGCTACCATATATATTGTTCATCCGATTTGTTATATTTGTTACCCACAGCCGTAATATGCACTCCATAACAACGATATTCAGGGAAATATATGAAATACAGCTCAGAAATATATTTGCCAAATTTTATCAAGATCGATTCAGATTTGGATATAGCTCCCATATATATCAAATGGGCAATACGAGTCCGAATTTAAATGATACAAATGCTTCGGCATATTTAGTCTTTTGAACTTTAAATTATAATTATAATCATAGCGCGTATGATTGAATTCTCTCATAAAAACTTTTAATTGTTATGTGGAGCTCTACTAAATTAGCAAAGTGGTGTAGGGTATAATAAAGTCGGCCCGCCCGAATTGAAGACTTTGTTTACTGGTTTAACCTAAAGTTTGTGGATTCTTGAGCTGACCCTGGCTGCGAACGAACTTATGCCTTTCTGGTACTTAAAAAAGCACAATTTATTCAGTTTGACAATTATTTGTAATCAAAACTTCATACATCTTACTAAATTTTTAGACTTTCAAAGTTTTATATTCTATTCAAGTTTTTCCTTTTTCGAAAAGAGCTTATCTTTTACACCGAAAAGTCTCAAAAGGCGGTCATTAGAAAAACCATTGTACAATGAATAAACATCCAATTTTTCTGTCCAAAACTCAAATTTAGTAACATTAATCATTTGCAAATCGTTTCATATCTCAATCCGGGACACCAGTAGATATGGCAAAATACAATTTCACAATTTCAGCTGCATTTCCTACACCAAATACAAAATTTGGTACTATTTTTAACTTTTCGTACTATTATAGTACATATTTCCAAAACCACCTCCTTATCTCAATTGCAGATACCAACAGAGACCTCAGATACCTTCATCCAATACCGAATTTAGTACCACTTAGTACGAACAATTATAGTACAAATTTCCAAAATCACTTCCATATCGTAATCACAGGCACATCTATATCGAATTTCAGAATCTCAGCTCTATTCTTCGCCCAATACAAAATTTAGTACATATTTCTCAATTCCAGGTAATAACAGTGGCATTTATATCAAATTTTAGGATTTCAGCTCTATTCCTTTATTCGTTATATCAAATGTAGTACCATTCAGTATTTTTTGCTGTTAAAATTATTCCAGTGACAGCTCATTATATTGTTTACAAGCGTACAAAAGCATTTTGGCGAGAATTTCCAGAAAAAAAGTTATTCGTGCTGGAATTCAAGCGTAATAGTGTGATTTTTTTATATTCGGCTGGAAAACCATAAGTGGCTATCGTTAGAGCACTCCAGCATTTAAATGTGAATAACTCTTTCGTGTCTCGTACCATCGCGAAGTAGACGAAAAAAAAACAGCAACATCAGCAGAATGGTTCGAAAAGTAAAGAAGCGACTTGATCAAAACCCCCGTCGCAGTGACCCAAAAATGGCTCGTGAGCTGAGCATATCGCAATATTCCATTCGGCAAATATTGAAAAATGAGGTAAAGCCACTGAAATTCAAAAAGAACTTCCACCACAGCAGAAAGAAAATATACTCAAAAGAGCTAAAGAGGTGATTCGCTTGGCCGAAGGTGGTAAACTGCGGAATTTGGTTTTCTCCAATGAGAAAACGTTCGTTGCCCAGCAGTTTGTAAGCAAACAAAATGATCGTGTTTACTTGCCAAAGAGATCAGCTGAAAACGTGCACCTTCGGTTGGTCAACAGAACTCAAGCGCCGGCCATGGTTATGGTGTGGGCCGCCATAATTTGTATTGTGAATTTCCATCAGTGATCCTTATTCTAAATTTAAGAGTACAAAATTTCCAAAAACCCAGTCTTATGTGACACCTTCGGACCAAGAGTGAACCAAACCCAAAATTTCAAGATTCTAGCTTGAGCCGTTCGTCATTCAGTCAGTGAATTACTTGATTCTTTTGTTAATATTTGATACCTTTTGATTTGTTTGTTTGTTGTAGCACAGTGTAACTAGTTTCGCGATAGTTTTAAAGGTATTTAAAAGCTTCTGATCCGATTTAATTGCTTATTTTTGCACGTTTTTATAGATTACTTTCTTCTTGTATCGTTATTTTTGCTGCAGTCACGTGCCCAAAAAAATATTTAACCGAAAAGTGTGAAGTCAGTGAACGTTGGGACACTAATTGCGCTGACTTTAGATTCGATGTATATAAACAGAAAGGGAGACGGTATGGAAGACAATAAGGTTGTCTCGAGAAAATACCAACAATGTCATATTTATTTCTACAAGCCCGAAGGGAGTTTCCATTACAGACATGCCCTGGAGAAGAGTATTTGTAGACTGCCAGAAAAGACTTTATAGACCGACAACAGAAAACCCTCATAGAGGACCTGAAGATTTTTAAAAATTATGCTGGTTGGAATTTCGATAATGATCAGATGAAAATATTATTAAACCTTTGAAGAAACTCTTTCTCTACTTCAGTGTAATCAAAGAAGTCATGCCATTAATCCTCAGACTTTTGATATTAATATCTTCAGGTGCTTTCCCTAACAACAAGAATTCAGATAACCCAACACACTTCTGTCTCTATTTGCATTTTATATTTTTATTTTTACTATAATTTATGCAACTTTTATGGTAACGCTCGCACACTCCAAAAATGCAGCTATTTTTAAAACTTGCAAATTGGAAAAGTCCACAAAGATAGCAAAAAAAGACAATTAAATTAGTTAGACCGTATGCGATATGAATAATTTAAAACAAAGAAGATCGCTATTGTTTTCCAAATACAATAACAAAATCCGCTACTACTTACTGCGGTGTTGGTGGATTAACAATATTTAATAATTCGGTGGGTGTTTGCGGCACACGTCGTATTATAATCTTACGGCCATCTGAAGAACCAAGTCCTATCGATGCCAACGATCGCACCGATGTTACATCCGAATAGATTTGATTGGCAACACTATCACGAAATAAATAGGAACTTGAATCATCTTGTTGTTGTATGAAACTGTTGACGGTCAGATCATTCGGATCGGAGAGATATGCTGAAATGTAAACAAAATAAAAAAAGTTATTAGTTATTTCGTTTTGGTTGGTAACTTTTAGCACGTTTCCCAGACACAACTATAGTTTGTACTTTTATAAAAGCAAATGTTGCAGTTTATACTTAATTGAAATGATCGAAAAAAATTGTATGGATAGGGTTCGATTTTGTATGTTGTTTCTCTACAGAACTCGGTTAAAAATATTGATAGAAGACTATAAACATTTGGTGGAAGTTTTGCTAGCTACTGGTAAAAGAAATGTTGAAGGATAGTTTCTGATTTTGTAACCAGTTTCTCTAATAATATACGGGTGAGATAAAAAAAATGCAATAAAATCAAAGGCCATAATATTTAACTTTTTTAAAATTTTATTGAATGAAAGCAAAAAATGTCGGAAATAGCATCAAATTTTAGAATATGTTTAGACTTGTTCGAATTGGTCAACTTTGCCACGAATTAGGGCCTCCAAACGTTGGAATGTCCAAGGTCTGCGGCCAAAATGTTTGGGTGCCCAAGGCTTTAATACACACTCCAGAATATTTTCGCGATAATATTCGGCATTTATTCTGGTGGCCAACCGAGTTCTGCACTTGAGTTCTGGTGGCCAACCGAAGGTGCACATTTTCAGATGACCTCTTTGGCAAGTAAACACGATAATTTTGTTTGTTTACTAACTGCTGGACAACGAATATTTTCTCATCGGAGAAATCCAAAATCGGTAGTTCACCACTTTCGGCCAAGCGAAGCAACTCTTTAGCTCTTTTGAGTACATTTTCTTTCTGTTGCGGTGTAAGTTCTTGCATCTTTTGGAATTTCAATGGCTTTACCCCGATCTCATTTTTCAATATTTGCCGAATGGAATATTGCGATAAATTCAGCCGAGCCATTTTTCGGCCACTGGGACCCGTTTTTCGATCAAGTTGCTTATTTACTTTTCGAACCATATCTGCAGATGTTGTTGTTTTCTTCCGTCTACTTCCTTGACTGGCTACCAGTATCACGGAAACGAGCGATGTTGAGAGTCACAAAAGATTTATTAACATTTAAATGCAGGAGTGCTCTAACGATAGCCACTTGTGGTTTCCAGCCAGATGCAAAGAAATCACACTATCTCGCTTAAATTCCATCACGAATAACTTTTTTCTGGAAAATAATGAGCTGTCACTGGAAAATTTTAACAGCTGTCGGACGAGTGGCTTGGATGTGACAGCAGTCTGAAGTTGGTTGCAGTTGTTTCATCTCACCCTGTATAGGCATATCTCGCTTCCTTCTTCATGTTACAAATAAATTCACAAAGACATATTGCCCTGATCACAGTGTGGTGTAGGATATAAAAATTCTAATTATATGGTGGACCTAATTCAGTACTTTTTGAACAATTAGAGTACACATTTTCAATTTCAGTTCCCCATTACAAAATTTAGTTCAATTTACTACAATTATATTAAACATTTCCAAAACCACCTCCATATCTTAACAACAGACACCAACAGTAACATCTATATCAAATTTCCGGATATCAGCTTTATCTTTTATCCAATACCAAATTAAGTACTATTTAGTACTTTTTGAACAATTATAGTACACATATTAAACTTACTTTCCAACCTTGATGCTCATACCAAATTTCAGTTTTAAGCTCTATTCGTTTACATAATGGAAGAAATTTGGTATAATTTTAGAACTTTTCGTAATGTTTGAAAGACCAAATTTCAAGATTCTAGCTTCAACCGTTTCATCTGGGCTTTGATTCTCGGTCATTCATTCATTCAGCAAAAAACTTGTTTTTCTCATTACCAAGTACTACGTATCGTCAGCGCGTATCATGATCGTTTTGGTTTTTCAAAACTTTGGCCCTTTGTGGGGGAGGGACCAGAAGGAATAATCCTATCTCTATCATCTTTATAACATATCTTATGTTGATGGAAATATAAAGATGCACTAAGCCAGAATGGAGTCGGATGTTAATTTTGTGTTTTATGAGCTTCATGGATATTCAAAATTTTGACCCTTTGTGTGACCCATTTTTTCACCAGATCATGGGTTAATAAATATATTGTGATGTGTGTAATTTGAAGAGAACCGGATGTTTATTTCAGATTTTATGATCGTTTTGGTTATTCAAAACTTTGACCCTTTGTGGGAGAGGTACCAGAAAGAAAGGTCCGATCTCTAACATCTTTATAACAGATCTTGTGTTAATGGAAATATTGGGATGTGTGTAATTTGAAGCCAATCGGACACTTACATTACATTTTGTAAGAGTTATAATTATTCAACCCTTTGTGGGGGAGGAACTTGATGGAGTGAACCGATATTGACCATTTTCGCACCTGACCTGATGCAAATATTAGGATTAACAAAGTTAGAGCAAAACCGGAAAATCCTTTATCTTTCTATGCAGTGAATAATTTTCTTTGGAAACGTTCACATTTTGTGGGGGAGGTTCCGATATTGCCCATCTCCGAACTAGATCTAAGATTGACAATAATATTACGATGTACCAAATTGGATACTCCGTACGAATGTCATCGTGCTCACCAGCCAGACAGACAGACGGACGGATAATGCTAGATCGACTCCAAATGTCCTGAAACGGAGTTGGAACAAAGAGACCTAGGGTCTAAAACCGTTGTTTCGATGAGGCACGTTTTGGCCGTATCAAATGATATATACCCTCTCTAGTGCTATGGCTATGTGGATGTAAGACTTTAAACAACCTCTTATAACAGTGACACAGTATATAGCCATATAAATAAGGGACCTTGTTCTCTTTCGTGAGAGAATTGGCCAATTTTTTTTTCGAGACGTTACGGCCCTCTCATTTAGACAGTTTTATCAAACCTCCCCGGAATTATGCTCCTATAGCATTCAAAAGAAGTAGCATAAAGGTGGTGAAGTCACCTTTGTCTATCTCTTCACCCATCTATCTCTATCCATGGTGATTGACTCGAATCCATATCCGTCTTCCTAGTTCATCCGCCAAGTATGTTGCAATGGCAGGAGCGCAACAATGCTTGATGAAAGACTCAAAATTACCCAGTACTTTTCTACACTGATGGGATTTACTCTGGATACTCTTGTCTAACATTTTCAAGAACATAGAGGGTGAGATGAAAAAACTGCAACCAACTTCAAACTGCTGTCATTACTAAGCCACTCGTCCTCAGCTGTTAAAATTATTCTAGTGACAGCTCATTATATTGTTTACAAGCGTTTTTTCCAGAAAAAAGTTATTCGTGATGGAATTCAAACGTGATAGTGTGATTTCTTTATATTTGGCTGGAAAACAACAAGTGGCTATCCAGCATTTAAATGTGAATAAATCTTTTGTGTCTCGTACCATCGCTCGTTGCCGTCAAGGAATTGGTCGGAAGAAAACAGCAACATCAGCAGAAATGGTTCAAAAAGTAAAGAAGCGTCTTGATCGAAACCCGCGTCGCAGTGGCCGAAAAATGGCTCGTGAGCTGAACATATCGCAATATTCCATTCGGCAAATATTGAAAAATGAGATCGGGGTAAAGCCATTCCAAAAGATGCAAGAACTTACACTGCTTCGCTTGGCCGAAAGTGGGGAACTGCTGATTTTGGTTTTCTCCGATGAGAAAACATTCGTTGTCCAGCAGTTTGTAAACAAACAAAATGATCGTGTTTACTTGCCAAAGAGGTCAGCTGAAAATGTGAACCATCGGTTGGCCACCAGAACTCAAGCTCAAAATAACAGCCGATGGTCGCTCACCGCTCGTATTAATCGACCATGGCATCAGAACAAATGCTGAATATTATCCCGAAAATATTCTGAAGGGTGTATTAAAGCCTTGGGCACGCAAATATTTTGGCCACAGGCATTGAACATTCCAACAGGACTCCATATAGCGGTACCAGGTGTCAATGTAGGACTTCCAATTATTGTTTTCTCATCAAATGGAGTACAATTTGCTATTTTAATGATTTTTACCAACACAACCGGCGCACAGTGGGATGAGATCTCCAAAAACTGAGATTAATTCAGGAAGCATTCTATCGCTCTGAAATTTTGCTCAGACATTTATTTACATGTTACATGTTTAGTATTAAAAATGGGACACATCGGTCCAAGTTTCGCTAAGGCCCTCAAATTGTGTTACTTCCTGATTTTCGGTATTTTTAAAGTTTCGACCACAATTTCAACCCAATCATGAGTAACTTTGATTGGTGATAATCGGATAAGATTTAGATATAGCTCCCATATAACTTCAACCGATTTCGGGTGCACCAAATGACCAATATTAGTCAAAATGACACATCCGACAGAATTCAGTCTTGAAGCAAATAGATCAAATATGGTGAAAATCGGTTCAGATATAGCTATAGCTCCCATATATATGTTTCATCCCATTTGGCGTTTAAGTCTCTGACAAGCGTAATATGCATTCCTTAACAATGATCATATATCAGATACAGCTCTGAAATAAGTGCAGAAAATTTTGTCAAGATCGGTTCAGATTTGGATGTAGCTCCCACATATATCTTCGACCGATTTCAGGTTAATTGTGCACCCAATGGCCAATATCATTTCAAATGACCTGAATTTTGGTACATCCGACCAAATTCAGTCCAGAAGCAAGTACATAATTTTCATCCGATTTGGTCTTTAAGTCCTTCACATTTGTAATATGCATTCGACAACAATGATATTTGGTACCTGATATCTTATAGAGCTCGAAATTAGATTTGACAAATTTTATCGAGATCGGCAAAGATTTGGATATAGCTCCCATATATATCGTTAATTCGATTTCAGGATTATTGTGCAAATAATGGCTAATTTCAGCCCAAATGGAGTGAATTTCGGGGGTGAATTTTGGGAGTGAATTTTGTGCAACTTGGTTCCGATATATTTTTTTAATATAATCCTTCTCCAATTGATATCATGCCCTCTATATCAAACTATAAATGCTCTACAGCCAAATGTTGATAGGTGGCATGATCTACTTCAAATAAATTATTTTGTTACGGGAGCTCTACTAAATATGCATAGAGGTGTAGGGTATCATATAGTCGGCCCCAAATAATCTCCGTAAATATCATTGGGATGACATCTTATTGCTGTTATAAACAATAGGTAGATATATTTAACGTATTTTGAAGGATTTAGTTAAATTGATTTATAAATTTTCCTGCTTTTCAAAAATATGTAAGTGACAATAAATGCATTCGAAACACTTTCTTATTTCAGTAGCGCAAAAAAGTGTAAATAAAATATCCAAACAATATCTGGATTTTGCCGTTGCTTTCTTAGATAAAATCTCGTTCGACTTTAAAAGACCTTAACTGTTCAACTGCCAGACAATGGGACATTTCATTCATTATCTAAAGAAATTCTTTTGATTGCATCACATGTGAATCGCATCGAATAGCGTCCAAGTTCAACCGAAAACTACCCCCACCATTACCATTATTATTATCATAATCATCATCATCGTCAACATCGTCACGATCATCATCATCGTCATCGTCAACATCAGTTGAAAAGCCAAGCAACTGGATATCATCACATCACCCACCAAGTGGGAGAGTTAAATAAATTAAATAAACTTATTTGATATTCTTATGGGTTTGTTGCTATTATTTTTCTCCTTGTTGTTGTTGCTGTTGTTGTGGTTATCATTTATACATATGAAAATATTAACATTTATTTACACAACAATAAGAAAGTAAATATTAAAAGATTGTTGTTGACGAGGTCGACCATTTGATACGCTGCATTGCAACCATCTATGTAGGTTAACGATTCAAATATTGGTTACATTTTACAGATTTAATTCCAAATCAGAAATCGGATGGAAAATATGCCGGCACGAGAGGTAAAGCTATATCTGGTCCGATTTCAATCAACTTGGTGCTTAAATAACTCTTTTTACCTTACCGTTTGCTACAAATCGAAATATTCGTCGGATATCCAAAAAATGTGTACATATTTGCGATTACCATACAACTCTGATTCGGTTAAACAATGTCTGTATAAGGGTTCGTCTGTTCCAATAAAGGTAGAGGTCATAACATTTAAGATAAATGTATAAAATGCATAAACATTTGAAGAACTGCTAAGATATTTGCTATGGGAAAAGGGGTTAAATCGGGCCACGTTTAGGTTTAGCCCCACAAAAAACGGCACTTCGTGATTTTCGATATTTAGAAGATTCCAGCCACAATTTTCATCCAAATCAACTACAAATTGTAGGCGAAATTGTCGGCTGACAATACCGTCATGTCTTTGCTGATTGGGCCCTTAGAATGCATGAAAATGATCCAGAATTTCATTAAAGAATCATGTTGAATAATGAGGTTAATTTCCACCTTGGTGGCTAAGTTAACATTAGCAGAATCTGGTATTCGGGAACCTAATAGTTATTGGTTAGAATGCTCAACGTGTGATGGTTTATAGTCCGATTTTAAGTTTTACCGAGGAGCAAGAGAGTCAAATTTGGTGAAAATCGGTTCAGAAATAGCTATAGCTCCACATATATATTGCATCCGATTTGGGGTTTTAAGCCCCTCTCATGCATAATATGCACTCCACACTTAATCCGATTTTACGGCTATTGCTCACCATATATGTAATATAATCTCAAATTGAATAGATTTTTTCATTTTCAACCGAATTTTACCATTTGGTGAAACTCGGTCCGGTATATCTTTTGCTGCAATAAATATTTTTAATATATTCCTTATCGAAGTCATAGCATGCTTTCCTTGCTGGTTTGAATCTTGAGCTTTTGTAGGAGAGTTAAGCAGAGTTTTTCAAATGTTATATTGATACTGTTGGTATCTGGAAATGAGATATGAAGGTGGTTTTGGTGGTTTTGTGTGCTATAATTGTAAGAAAAGTACTAAGTTGTATTATATTGGGTATTGCTGGAATCCGAATATTTTATATTGAAGTCTTTGTTGGTATCTGGAATTGATATATGGAGGTGGTCTTAGAAGTGTGTATTATAATTGTAAGAAAAGTACATTTCGTGTTTAGTGAATGAACATTTCGTATTGAGTGAAATGTGAAAGGGAGAACCCAACAGCATATTTGCATTAGATCTACAGTTGATATAGTTTTATCGGAAATAATAACAGAAACATGTTTATATTTTACATCAGTTTTTTTCAAAATCTTTCATTTTAAGTTTACCACACCCAATTTCAGAATTTCAGCTCTATACCTTTATATAATACTAAATTTTAGTACTTATTTGCAAAACTGTTCCATATCTTATATCTAGATACCAACAATTATCGCAATACAAAGTTTTGCATTTTTAGCTCTATCCCTTCACCAGATTCAAAATTTAGTACTATTTAGTATTTTTAATTTGAACCACAGACACAAACTGTGCCATCTATATCAAAATTAAGGATTTCATCTTTATTCCTTAACCCAATGCCAAATTTAGTACCACTTAGTACTTTTCGAACAATTATAGTATGCATTTCCAAACCACACAAAACAAATCACAAACACATATGCACCATCCGTTTTTAGTATTGTAGTATGGAGAGTATATTGATACCTCGAAATATGCATTTTAGACCCCACAAAGTATATATATTCCTGATCAGCATAAAAAAAATTCTATGTCGATTTAACGATGACCGTCTGTCTGTCCGTCTGTGGAAAATTTATTGATAAAATTTTACTCAAATGTGTGTATCGTCTGCAGGACTTTCGGTATTGAAAATGGGCTTTATAGCTCCACCTTTAGGTATAGCCCCCATCTAGCTGTACCTCCCGATATTCGGTATTTTGATGATTTTAGCGACATTTTTCAACGGAATCGTAATAAATTTCGTATTGATAGTTCTTAATGGGATCTTCAGTCTATGATGGAAATAGGCTGTGAAGGTCCAGGTCCAGGTCTTCAGGTACCTCCCTATATTCGTTATTGTGTGGATTTGCTTCAAATTTCGTATTTGTACTTCATAATTGGTACTACAGCTTGTGACAGAAAATTGCCTATGCAGGTCTACGTCTTCGTATAGACCTCAAAATAACGAATATAGGGAGTATTCGGTATTTTTAAGATTTTAAGAGAATTTTTAAGGGATTCTAGTACACCTACACCACAAGGTGGTAAGGGTATTATATGGTATAGGGTATATGTCTTGTGCATTTGTTTGTAACAGGCAAAACCAATCGTGATAGACTCATAATTCCTTTTGATGATCCGTTTGTTCATGTATTTTTGTAAACAATGTACAGTTCGCATTTATTGCCCGATCCGGATGAAACTTTGTACAAATCATTTATTTGAGCCAAGGACGAACCCTCTTGAAATTGGGCATAATCGGTCAAAACTTAGATATAGTTCCCATACATATCTTCGTCCTATTTGCCTTTTATTGTGCACTAAACGTGTAGTAAATAGTAGGAATTTTGCACATACGACCAAAATAGGCCTGAAAATAAGTATGCCAAATCGGTTCAGATATAGCAATATATACTTTTTATCTGTTTTGTTATTTTTGTCTCTGCAGCCATAATATGTACTTTGTAACAATGATATTTGGGAAAATATATCACATACAGCTCAGAAATATCTTCCCAAATTTTATCGAGATCGGTTCAGATTTGGATATAGCACCAAACATGTAATATTAGCCCAAATGAGAAACAAGTATGTCAAATTTGGTGAAAATCGGTTCAGATATAGCTATAGCTCTTATATATAATGTTCATCCGGTTTGTTATATATATTCTCCACAACAGTAATATGCACTCCTTAACAACGAGATTCAGGGGAATATATCAAATACAAATTTTATCGAGATCGAGTTGGATTTGGATATAGCTCCCATATACATATATCTTTATCCGATTTTAAAATAATTGTGCACCAAATGGGTAACACAAGCCCAAATTGAAAAGGCACAAGTGCTTCGGCAAATTCAGTAGAAATCGATTTAGAGGAGGATATTCCCCTCATATATTAGTTGCTTTGGACTTTAAATTATAACAATAATCATAGTTGGTATGATTTAATTCTCACAAATTGCCCATAAAAACTTTTATTTGTTATGTGAAGCTCTACTAAATATGCGAAATGGTGTAGGGTATCATAAAGTCGGCCCCGCCCGTCTTTAAGACTTTCTTTACTGATTTTCGGCCCGGTCGAAGTTACTACTTTCTAACTTGTTTTTCATCATTCCTTCACCCTAAACCACACGCTGACGCACCTCGGCTGGACTTCTAGATTCCAGTTACCAGAAATGGTGAGCCATATTCGCACTAAATCTAATATAGTTGAAATTTAGCGTTGAGCGAAGTTAGTAGAAATAACGAATTGTTATTTTGAATTTTATAAGACTTGTAACTATTTAAAATTTGGGCGGAATCACAAGGAGTGTGTCGAAAAATCCCATATTCATTAGATCTCGGGTTTAGTGAAAAATAAAGATATATTTTCTTTTGCATGTTATAAGGGTTCTAAATAAATGTTGACCCATTGTGGGGGATGTCCCGGAAGGAGTGTTTCGCTATTCCCATTTTCACACAAGGTCTTGTTTTGAAGAAAATATTGGGACGTGGCAAAATTGAAGACAATCGGACTCTTATTTCACATTTTATGAGAGATATTATGATTATTCAAAATGTTGACCCTTTTGTGGGGAAGGTATTAGAAAGAAAGGACCGGTATTGTTCATTGCCTCGCTTGGCCTAGCATCGATACATGTATTATTATTTGCAAGGTTTGACCAAAATTGGATGATCCCTTCCTGTTCTACGAGATAAATTGTTTTCTGTAAAAATTTTAACTTTTTGGCGGGAGGTAACAGAAACAGTGGACCTATCTATGATTGATAATAATATTATGTGTACCAAGTATGGACCAAATCGGATACTCCCTTCCAGAGTTATTGTGTGCACCAGCCAGACGGGCAGAAGGACGGACACTGTTAGATCGACACCAAATGTCCTGAAACCGATTAAGTCCAAAAAAGACATATGGTCTGAAACCGTTATTTCTATGAGACACGTTTCGGGCGTAATCCATGGTAGCCAAATAGCTGAGGGCCTAAGCAATTGAAACTTTTATACATAATGCCAACCTTTAACAGACTACGAACGTTCTATGCAGCTTTTATGAAATATCAAAGCTCTAACCAGAATATAACAAACTCGAGCTTTATTTCAATAGTCGGAGAAATGGATATAACCAAATCATTTAAAAAATTTGATGCCGATCAGTAAGGATATATATTAAATTACCAACAAAATGATAAGCCATAACTACCCACCATCCATGGTGGAGGTCACACAAAACAGTAATACAAACAATGTAAGACTCACCTGATACCACAGAACGCATACTGCTATTACGATCGTTACGCGGACGCAAACCAATTCCCAGAGCAGATGGCGATGTGGATAATGATGATGAAGCGGCGGCAGCTGCTGCGGAGGTGGTGGCACCAGTTAACGGAGAAATGCTATTAAATATAGCCGAGACAGGTCTCACAGCATGTGAAGATGGACTGCTGGACTTGAGCTGTGATGGGAATGGTGGCGGTGACAGTGACACTGATTGTTGTGGCTGCTGTTGTGTGGCGATTGTCGCACCACCACCAGGGCTCGTTAATGGATGTGTTGAGTTGTTGCCCGCGTAAATTGAACTGATTGCAGGCATTCGGTTTGAATATAATGCATCTAATGTAGATGATGAGGCAAGCGATGTCGATGTCGCTGCCGTGGCTTTTGTTCCCGGGCCCGTGTTGTTTGTTGTCTCGTTGACGGCATTATCCGAGTCATAGTCTTCAATTGTAAATTTTACACTTGGGTTGACACTGGCAGCTGGATAGCTGCCGTTACTACTGCGATTGCCGGCCACTAGTGTTCCTCGAGTGTTCACCTCTGCCGCCGTATGATAAACGACATCCGACCGAGGCAATGATGGTGATACTGAGCTTTTTGCCGTCAGTAGGGGATGCTGTGTGGCACGGGCAGCCCATGTTTGTGTGGGGGTTGGTGGGGCGGCCAAACTTAGATTTGTTGGAGAACGGAGCGGTAATTTTTGTAAAGCTGTCAGCGACGTTGTTGATGTGGTCGAGGGGAATTTTGGTTGTTGACCCAGGGCGGGTGATGTGGCTGGTATTATGATGAATTTATGTGACCGCACCGAGGGTGTACGTATGAGGCGGGTCTGCTCGTCGGCATCGGATCCCTCGGCTCCGCTATCGTATAGCCAGCTATGACGAAAATTGACCGAGCCCTGTTTGCCAATGCTGGCCAGTGGGGGAGTGGATGCATTTGCTAAGTTCAAAGATAGGCTGGTCGATGACGAGACTGTTTTCGATAATGTTGCAGTTGCAGGTGGTGGTGGTTGTGGGGATGTAGAAGACGGTGTTGTTGTGGCAGCTTGGCTGGTGTTGGTGGGTTGTTCGCTAGGATTTGTTTCCATGGTGGTTTGTAATTTTTTGTTAAATTATTTGATTTTTATTTTAAATAAATCGTTTCGTTTAAAATATTATTTTTTGGTTCATTTTGTTCTCTGTAAGAAAAAATAGTCTGGGGTCAGAGATACCCGCCAAGGAAATGTAACAGAAACGAAACTCATGAAGTTTTAATTTTGTAAAAAAAAAAACAAAAAAAAAAAACCCTCAACTTTAGTGGAAATCGAATCAGTTGAAATACAGCTCCTTATACAAGTTCAATTTGATTTCAAATTTTAGTGACTCTAAGGTAGTAGTGCTCATTCCAAAATGACCATGACTGACTTCGAACAAATTCTCTAAAAATTAAAAAGTAGCAATCGATTTTCCCGACAGATTTATATCCTCAGCTAATGTTTGATTATTAACATATATTTTGACTTGTGTTATTATTATTCAAATTGGAATAGGCTCCGAAGAAATGGGTCAATATTGACTATTTCTTATCGGACCTAAATAAATATGATAAAAATATATCGTGATGTGCCAGGTTTGAACTATAATGGGTGAGATGTAAAAACTGCAACCAACTTCAGACTGCTGTCATTTCTAAGCCATTCGTCCGACAGATGTTAAAAGTATTCCAGTGACAGCTAATTATAATGTTTACAAGCATACACAAGCATTTTGGTGAGAATTGTCCAGAAAAAAAGTTATTCGTGATGGAATCCAAGCGTGATTATTCTTTATATTTGGCTGGAAAACCACAAGTGGCTATGGTTAGAGCACTCCTGCATTTAAATGTGAATAAATCTTTTGTGTCTCTTACCATCGCTCGTTACCGTGATACTGGTAGCGTAGCCCGACGTCAAGGAAGTGGACGGAAGAAAACAGTAACATCGGTAGAAATGGTTCGAAAAGTAAAAAAGCGACTTGATCGAAACCCGCGTCGCAGTGGCCGAAAAATGGCTGGTGAGCTGAATGTATCGCAATATTCCATTTGGCAAATATTGAAAAATGAGCTCGGGGTAAAGCCATTGAAACTCTCAAAAGTGCAAGAACTTACACCGCAACAGAAAGAAAAGAGACTCAAAAGAGCTAAAGAGTTGCTTCGCTTGGCCGAAAGTGGTGAACTGCCGAATTTGGTTTTCTCCGATGAGAAAAGATTCGTTGTCCAGCAGTTTGTAAACAAACAAAATGATGGTGTTTACCTGCCAAAGAGGTCAGCTGAAAATGGGCACCTTCGGTTGGCCATCAAAACTCAAGCGCCGACCATGGTGATGGTGTGGGCCGCCATAACAACCGATGGTCGTTCTCGGCTCGTATTAATCGACCGTGGCATCTGAATAAATGCCGTATATTATCGCGAAAATATTCTGGAGGGTGTATTAAAGCCTTGGTCACGCAAACATTTTGGCCGCAGATCTTGGACAGCACGCGCCACCCAAGAATGGTTCCAAAATTAGTATCCTCGTTTCATTTCCAGCGCAGAATGGCCACTAAAATCTCCTCTGGAGTATTTTGGATAGGAAAGTTGGCACTAAAAATACCAAAGTGTCGATCACCACGTGCAGCGTGTGACGGTTTTATTGGCCGTTTGACGGTCATAATTCGCGCCAAAGGTGACCAATTCGAACAAACCTAAACTTATTCTAAAATTTGATGCTATTTCCGATATATTTTGCTTTCATTCCATAAAATTAAAAAAAAAAACAAGTAAGTAAACTTTAAGTTCGGTCGGGTCGGACTTTTAATACCCTCCACCTTAGGGTAAAGAAAACATTTGACCCACAAATACCAATTTTTGGACATATTCTTGGGAAAATGTTTCAAAAATCATTAAAATACCGAATATCGTGAGGTACCGCTATATGGGGCTATACAAAAACGTGGACCTACACATACAATGTTTCGCCACACGAACTAGGTCCCATTATGACCTAAAAATACCAATTTTCAGACAAATCCGTGAAAAAATGTGGCAAAAATCATCAAAATACCAAATATTGGGAGGTACCGTTATATGGGGACTATATCAGAACGTGGACCGATATATCTCATTTTCAATACCAACCGTCCTAGACACAATACAAATAAATTTGCTAAATTTTGACGCTCTACGTCAAATAACGTGGTCAGACCTTGGGTTAATAAAAATATGGTGATGTGTGTAATTTGAAGACAATCGGACACTTACATGACATTTCAAATAATTATAATTATTCAAAATTTTAATCCTTCAGAGGGGAGGCAGCAGAAGAAATGGTCCGATCCCTCCCATCTTTATAACAGATTTTGTGTTGATGAAAATACTGAGATGTACCAAGTTCGAATGCAATCGGATGTTAATTTCACGTTTTACGAGATTTATGGGTATTCAAAATGTTGTCCCTTTGTGGGAGAGGTAAGAAAAGGAGTGGACCGATATATTCCATCTTAATATTTTTGTCAAACTTAGATCGAGTTCGGAGATGGGCAATATCGGCCCACTCCTTCTGGTACCTCCCCCACAAAAGGTCGAAATTTTCAAAAAAATTATTTTTTGCACAGAAAGAGAAACGATAATTCGATTTTGCTCCAACTTTGCAAATCCTAAGATTTGCGTCAGTGCTAGGTCAAGTGTGAAAATGGACAATATTGGTCCACTCCATCTGGTACCTCCCCCACATATGGTCAAAATTTTGAATAATTACAACTCTTATAAAATGTGATATGAGAGTCCGATTGTCTTCAAATTTCACACATGCCAATATTTATGTTAACCCAAGCTCTGATGTTAAGATGGAATATATCGGTCCACTCCTTCTGGTACCTCCCACACAAATGATCGAGATTTTCAAAAAAAAATATATATATTTTCTGCACAGAAAGAGAATCGATAATCCGACTTCGTTCAAACTTTGGAAATCCTGATATTTACGTCAGTTCTAGGTCAGGTGCAAAAATGGATAATATCGGTCCACTCCATCAAGTACCTCCCCCACAAAGGTCGAAATTTTTAATATCCATCAAGCTCTTAAAACACTACATTAACATCCGATTCCATTCAGACTTGGCACATCTCAATATTTTCATAAAAGCAAGATCTTTTATAAAGATGGTAGAGATCGGACCATTTTTTCTGGTATCTCCCCACATAGGGTTCAAGATTTTTAAAAACAAAACGCTCAAAGAATTCGAAAAAAACATCGAAATGCATCCATCCATCTCCTCAAATTTCCCACAAACAGATATTATTTCTAACACAAGATCTGTTGTGAAGATGATATACATCTGCCAACTTATAACTGTCATAACTTGCGAAACAATTCGGCGGTTCTTTACAACTTGCTGTATCTACGAATTCGCATAAAATTGAATACGAATGTTTGATTTCCTTCAAATTTTGCACATACCAATTTATTTTATCTGTATTATATGAAGTATGAAAATGGAATACTTCGGTCCGCTATATCTGTTACCTGACGCATATTTCCATTTTCCGAAAATGTGCACGTATCTCATATAAAGTACAAAAAGTAGTCGATATAGTCCAAGTCTGTCACGTTCATATCTCAAGGCTGAGGGTATACTTCTGTCGGCAAAACTGACTGATACTATTTTACTTGTTATGATCGTTTTTGTTATTCAAAACTTTGACCCTTTGTGGGGGAGGTACCAGAAGGAATGGTTCGATCTCTACCATCTTTATCACAGATCTTGTGTTGATGGGATTATTGAGATGTACCAAGTCTGAATGGAATCGGATGTTAATTTCGTGTTTTATTAACTTCATGAATATTCAAAATTTTGACCTTTTGTGGGAGAGGTACCAAAAGGAGTGGACCGATATAATTCATTTTCACACCAGACCTTGGGTTATTAATAATATTGTGGAGTGTGTAATTTGAAGACAATCGGACTCTTACAACACCTTTTATAAGAGTTAACATTTTTAAAACTTTGACCCTTTGTGGGGGAGGTAATTGATGAAGTGGACCGGCATTGTCCATTTTCGCACCTGACCTAGAACTGAAGCAAATATTATGATTAGGAGCAAAATCGGATCAGCCTTTCTCTTTCTGTGCAGTAAATTATTTTCTTGAAAACTCTGATCCTTAGTCGGGAGGGTGCAAGAAGTAATAGATCTATATTGCCCATCTCCGAACTCGATCTAAGTTTGACAATAATATTACGATGTACCAAGTTTGGATCAAATCAGATACTCCCTTCGAGAGTTATCGTGCGCACCAGCCAGACGGATGGACGAGTACCGCTAGATCGACACGACAAATGTCCTGAAACGGAGACCTCAAGCCTAAACCGTTATTTAGATTAGGCACGTTTTGGCCGTATCAAATGATATATACGTTCTCTAGCCATATGGCTGAGGGTATAAAAACGCATTTTTGTTACGGGTAGTTCTGCTAATGAAGAATGAGTTCTTTTTTGTACCAACATGAGATTTACAACTATAAACAATATCATCCCGTATTTGTAACCCCGTGTAAAAAAGCAATATTGAATACAACAAACACCGATTAATTGTTTCGCATCCAAACAATTGTATTACTTTGTTGATCACTTTCTTCTCGTGGCCAGTTCCAATGTTTAGTTCAATAAATCGTCAAAAAAGAAGAAGAAGCGCTAATCACATTTTAAATTGTTCCAGTTTCTTTGTTTTGTTTTGTTTGTGTTTTTTTTTCGTTTTTCGTTGGTGTGGTTGACATGTCTATGCCGATGAATGAACGGATGACACATTCATCCGTTGGCGTTGCTTTTTTTCTGCATCGCTCTATCATGTCTGGCTATCTTGACCTTTTCCCCATTTTTTGTCACTTAAATTAAATTTTTTTTCGTCTTTTTTTTGCTGTTCATCCGTTAATTGATCGCATTAATTTGGCTATGAATATTAGTCGACATTTACATATGTACATATGAATGCACTTGAAATATAATCTATTACATTTTTATGGAAATTTCTCTTGGGGAATTATTTAATTAATGTTGTAAAATTTGTGCATAAAATTTTGAAATGTGTAATTGAACAAAATAAAATGTAACTTTTATTAATTTTTAAATTTAAATTTAATGTCTTAGATAATTTCGAATTCTATCTATGCCTGAGCGAGTTCTATCAGGTACCTTCGACAATACTCAAATTTTTACAGGAAACCCACATAGATAATGAATGTAGGGATAACAAGTAAAAAAGTCGTCTGGCCGAACTTTGATACCCTTCACCGTGATAAGTCAAAACCAGGACCTTTATCAGTGTAGGCAGTAAACTCCCATTGGAAACTTTAAATTAAAAAAAATCAGAAAATTCCGTTGAAAAAATTGGGGATAGCCATCAGAAAACCAAATATAGGTTGATAACGTTATATGGGGGCTATACCACAATGCGAAATTATATTAACTGTCGCAAGGGGATTAGAAACCGTAACAACCAAAATGTAATACCAAATTTCAGATAATTTCCTTGAAAAATATGTCGAAAGTCGTCGAAATGCTTAGAATGAGGATGTACCCTTATATGGGGATTTACGAAAAAGTCTGTCGATATAGTCCATCTTTGTACTGAAGATAGCGTGATTGCAACAGACTGACAGACATGGCTATTTCGGATTAGAATTTTACGCCGTATATATATATATATATATATATATATATATATCATTCGATTACTTCAATGTTCGATTATTTGAACATATTTTCGCTTTCCGCTTTCTTTGAGCATTTTGTTTTCCAAAAATCCTGAACCCTTATCGAAATATTGAGATGTGCCAAGTCTGAATGGAATCGGATGTAAATTTCGAGTTTTATGAGATTCATGACTATTTAAAATTTTGACCCTTTGAGGGGGAGGTACAAGAAGGAGTAGACCGATATATTCCATCTTCACACCACACCTTTTATAAAAATATTTGTGATGTGTGTAATTTGAAGACAATCGCACACTTACGTCACATATTATAAGAGTTATAATTATTTAAAATGTGGAGTAAATTATTTTCTTTAAAAATGTTGACATTTTGTGGGGAAGGTACCAGAAGGAGTGGACCGATATTGCCCATCTCCGAACTCGATCTAAGTTTAATAATAATATTACGATGTACCAAGTTTGGATCAAATTGCATACTCCATTCGAGACAGATAGACGGACGGACATCGCTAGATAGACTCCAAATGTCCTGAAACGGATTTGGTCCAAAGAGACTCAGGGTCTAAAATCGTTATGAGGCACGTTTTGGCCGTATCAAATGATATATACCCTCTCCAGCCTTTTGGCTGAGGATATGAAAACAAATTCCAACGTCTCACAAAAAGTGAAGAGAAGATATGTTGGCACCCTCTCTCTCTCTCTGTGTGTGGTGTATAAAAGCAGGGGTGCTCAAGAAGAAATATCTGTTTTCAGTCAAATTTCTCTTTGCTTATTTAAATCAAGAACAAAACAGTGTTAAGTCATTATTTATACAAATATTTTTTATCCATTTGCTTTATAAACTATTTTGGCAAACATTCGTGATTAAAAACAATTAAATAGAACATTAAAATATAAAGAAAAACAGAATTTTAATTTTCTCTTAAATTATCTCTTTTTTCTCTTCATGTTCTAGAACACGGTTTTGAGCACCCCTGATAAAAGCGATCAAAATTAAAAAAAATCCAAAGTCTCACAAAGAGTGAAGAGAGCCGAAATTTACATCTGTTCTGATTCAAACCTCGAATATCGTAGTATACAGATCAAATTTTGGACAGGTGTTCAATTGGAAGACGAACCAACATTTTGAAAAATAATGGATCTCGTATAATGTAAATGTACCATGGTTTAAACTTGGTTTTTGACTTGGTAACTGACTGACTGACTTTGAATAAACTCCCATACAAAACGGCTGAAGCTAGAATCTTGAAAATTTTAACTTGGATCAATGTTAGTGGATAGATACTGCTTGATATATAAAATTTGGTATTTGGATCACTGTTAGTGTGTAAGATTGAGATTTGAATGTGGTTTTGGAAATACGTACTAAAAGTATTAAATGTGACATTTGAGTAAGGGATTGAGTTGGAACTCCAAAATTTGGTATTAAGATCACATATTGGGCGGCTTGGGTGATACATGGCGTACCTACTAAAAAGTACTAAATACTATTAAGTTTGGTATTTGAAGAAGGAATAGAGCTGGTAATATCAAATTTGAAGTGAAAGCCTTTAATTTTTACATTTTTTTTTAAATTTTATTGAACGAAAGCAAAATGTCAGAAATAGCATCAAATTTTAGAATAAGTTTAGATTTGTTCGAATTGGTCACCTTTGGCACGAATTATGGCCTTCAAACGGCCAATGCAACCGTCATATTGCTTTTCGGTATTTTGGCCCATTCCCGACGAAGTGCTTGCTTGATGTGATCTACACTTTAGTATTTTTTAGTGCCAACCTTACTATTCAAAATACTCCAGACACAATAGTCCAACGGATTGGTATCCGGGATTTTGGTGGCCATTGTGCACTGGAAATGAAGCGAGGAACCTCACTTTGTAACCATTCTTGGGTGGCGCGCTGATTCCTGTTCGAATGTCCAAGGTCTGCGGCCAAAATGCTTGCGAGCCCAAGGATTTAATACAATAATTCGCTATAATATTCGGCAAAGGATTCGCTATAATATTCGGCATTTATTCTAATGCCACGGTCGATTATGGCGGCCCACACCATCACCTTGGCCGGCGCTTGAGTTCTAATGGCCAACTGAAGGTGGACATTTGCAGCTGACCTCTTTGTCTAGTAAACACGATCAGTTTGTTTGTTTACAAAATGCTGGACAATGAATGGTTTCTCGTCGGAGAAAACCAAATTCGGCAATTCACCACTTTCGGCCAACCGAAGCAACTCTATAGCTCTTTTGAGTCTATTTTTTATACCCTACACCACAAGGTTGTCAGGGTATTATGTCTTTGTGCATTTGTTTGTAACAGGCAGAAGGAAACGAGATAGACCCATAGTTCCTTTTGATGATCTGCATAGAATCACATTCTGAGTCGATTTATGCATGTCTGTCCGTCCGTCTGTCCATACATTTTTGTAAACAAAGTACAGGTCGCATTTATTGCCCGATCCAGATGAATTTTTGCAAAGATCTTTTGTTTTGGCCACGGACGAACCCTATTGAAATTGGAGATAATCGGTCAAAATTAAGATATAGCTCCCATATATATCTTTATCCGATTTCAAATTAATTGTGCACCAAATGGGCAATACAATTCCGAATTTAAAAGATACTAATGCTTCGGCATATTTAGTCCTTTGAACTTTAAATTATAATTATAATCATAGCGTGTATGATTGAATTCTCCCATAAAAACTTTTAATTGTTTTGTGGAACTCTACTTAATTAGCAAAGTGGTGTAGGGTATCATAAAGTCGGTCCCGCCCGACTTTAAGACTTTCTTTACTGGTTTTCTGTTGCAGTGTAAGTTCTTGCACATTTTGGAATTTCAATGGCTTTACCTCGAGCTCACTTTTCAATATTGGCCGAATGAAATATTGTGATATGTTCAGCTCACGAGCCATTTTTCGGCCATTGTGACGCGGGTTTCGATCAAGTCGCTTCTTTACTTTTTCAAACCATTTCTACTGATGTTGCTGTTTTCTTCCGTCCACTTCCTTGACGTCGGGCTACGCTACCAGTATCACGGTAACGAGCGATGGTACGAGACACAAAAGATGTATTCACATTTAAATGCTGGAGTACTTTAACGATAGCCACTTGTGGTTTTCAAGGCAAATATAAAGAAATCACATTATCACGCTTGAATTCCATCACGAATAACTTTTTTTTTTTTGGAAAATTCTCACCAAAATGCTTTTGTACGCTTGTAAACAATATAATTAGCTGTCATTGGAATAATTTTAACAGCTGTCGGACGAGTGGCTTAGAAATGACAGCAGTCTGAAGTTGGTTGAAGTTTTTTCACCTCACCCTGCAGAACTATATTTGTCGCAATTTGGTATTGAGTGAACAGATAGCGCTTGAAATCTGAAATTTGGTATTGGGGTCGCTTTCATGGATATATGGAGGAAATGTGTACCATATTTGGTATTGGTATTGGGTGAAGGGATAGGGCTGAAATTCTCCAGTACGATATTGAGGTCTTTGTTTATATCTGGAATTGAAAAGTACTGAAGGAATAGAACTGAAATCCTTAAATTTGCTATAGATGTCACTGTTGGTACCTTGTGTTGAGATTTGACGGTTGTTCGAAAAGTACTAAACAGTCCTAAATTGGATATTGGATGAAGGGAGAGAGCTGGAATCTTAAAATTTGATATTCAGGACTCTGTTGATATCTAGGACTGATATATGAAGGTGGTTTTGCAGATGCCTGTTATAAATATTCAAAAAGGACTATATTGTACTAATTTTGTATCACTGTTGGTGTCTAGGATGGAGATGTGTAGATTGTTTTGGATATGCATACTATTAACCTTATTAAATTTGGTATTGGTTGAAGGGATAGAGTTGAAATTTGATATTTGTTGGTTTCTAAGTTTTACATTAGGAGACGTTGAAGGACGTTTGGGCAGTAAAATGCAATGGTGCAAATGTGCAATTGTTTTAATAATATCCTCCTCGGTAAGCTTCAAAATAAAAGATTTTGAAGATATTTTTGTGTGAAAAGTAAACATTTTCCTAATATTCTTTCGCTAACGAAGTAGCGGACACTTGCTAGTAGCATTCATATTATTGTACAACCACATACTCGGAATGAGAAGAGGAGTCATAGTTTTCAACACATGTCTTAAAAGAAATTTTGACAATTCTTCAGATACCTAATACTTTATTATTTTCAGATAAAAATCACATATATCGCTTAAATGTACTGTCAAAACTTTTACCTTTATTGCTCACGAAACGTATGCTTTATTTTGAATCTGCATTATTGCGATTTAATTATCGATTTAATCGATCATTTGCTTCCCCAAGACAAATGACATACATCAATGTATTTGGGATTCCACTTTATCATGTTAACTACGCTTATCAGCGCTTATTGTTCATTCATTGACAAGTTTTTTGTCTGTGACATAAATGCGGATTTATAAGTGGTTATACACCACTTGCGAATAAATACGTTTACAATTTATGAATTTTATCTCGATTAGGTCATAGTCTGTAAAGAATGTGTATTTTACGGATTGTAAATAAGCATATCCCCTATCCACGTGCTCAACGGTAGAACCCTTATTAGCATTTTCTACTACTAGCCAGTAACATTTCGAAAAACACTAAATTAAATAAACGTGGTTGAACATCTGTTACAGAGCAAGAGAGGAGCTATAATTTCGTTTGCTGCATTCACACGCTGACATATTAACTTAAACTTTATTATTATTATTATGCAATTTTCAAATATGAAAGTACCGCATTGGGCACTCCAACTAAGACCTAAGGAAAATTGTACATCCTCTAGTGGCAATTTCATTCTATATATTTGTTATATGTATGAGTATATATTCCTACACATCACCATATGTTATTGACTCTCTAAAACTTGAATTAAATGCATAACAAATTTAGTTCGAACTTGTTCTTAATGGAAAAGAACTAGTTCTTAAACCTAGTAACCAGTTGTAAGTTGCCACTTTCTCTTCAAATAGCTGCTGGGCTTGCAAATTTATTTCTTATAGCCTATTTTTTATTGTTGTTGTAATTTGATTCATGTTTCAGTGAAATGAGTTCTAGTTTTACAGCCAAAGCTATTTACGTCACATAGGAAGTAATTTTATTCGATATTTTTGAATAATGCTTCCTTGGTGGCAAAAAGTTGTGACTTTCAATGCTGATACAGCAGAAATTAGAGAAATAGTTTTGGAAAATTTTTGCCTTTACATATGTTGCATGAGAGTTTTGTTTTCGATTATTAGACACAGTCAAGGCCTCGGAAAAGAAAACAATAAGGATTTGAATGATAGACATATACAACACCCATATACCGCTATGTTTGGTGGTTACCGAAACTTGGATTTCACTTAAAAGTTTGTTGCTTATCTGAATAATGGCCTAAGTGGAATGGCAACCCTCAGCCATATGGGTTCAGAGGGTAGTTATATTTTTTATGTCTAAAACGAGCTTATAGAAATAAAGGTTTTGGACCCTAGGTTTCTTTTGCCATAATCAGTTTCAGGCCATTTGGATTCGATTTAGTGGTGTCCACTGTCTGTCTAGTGGTCCAAACTTTGTACATCGCTATATTATTTTCAAACTAAGATCAAGTTCGGAGATGGATATATATCAGTACCTTCCCACAAAAGGAAGGTATTTCACAGAAACCCAGTAAACAAAGGTCAAAAGCCGGTCGGTTCCGACTATATGAGGCATCATATACCACTATGCATATTTAGTAGAGCTACCTGGAACAAATAAACGTTTATATGGACATTTATCACACCAAAAATGATAGTTTTTTAATGCGTATTGTGACTTTGGGGATGTTATAATTTGAAATCGAATGGGGTATATCCAACTCTCAATTGGCTTCCACCAAATTCGAGCGAGGCGTTTGTACGAGTACCTCTCGTACCAAATATCAATGCTAATACAGTATAGTGTCTGATGTGACTTCTAGAGGGATTATATTAAAAAAACAAGAGAACAAGTTAAAAGGAATCAGTCGGTTTAGAAGATAGATGTATACCCTCAGCCAATATTCGATTATTTAACTATATTTTGACTTCTGTTATGATTATTTAAATTGTTGACCCTCTATGGAGTAGGTTCCGAAGAAGTGGGCTAATATTGTCCATTTCGTATCGGTCCTAAATAAATATGAAGTAGATATTGCGACGTGCCAGGTTTGGTCTATATCGACTACTTCCTTCAATTTATATGAGATATGTGATAATTTTTAGAAAATGTTAAAATGTGAGTGAGGTACCAGGTATTGTCGACCGAAGTATGTATTCCATATTCATGCTTCATCTAATACAGATAAAATATTTGTATGGACAAAATTACAAGAAAATCTAAAATTTATATCCAATTTTATGCGAAATCATAAATTCCATATTCATCAAGTCTGAAATCGGATGTTAATTTCGTGTCTTAAGAGCGCCATTGATATTTAAAATTTTGATCCATTGTGCGGGAGATACCAGAAGGAGTGCACCGATATATCCCATCTTCACAGCAGATGTTGTGTTAGTAAAAATAAAGGGATTTGTGAAATATGAAGAGAGTCAGATGCTTATTTCGATTTAATAATCGTTTCGGTTATTCAAAACTTTGATCCTTTGTGGCGGGGGTAACAGGAGGAATTGTCCGATCTCTACCATCTATATCACAGATCTTGTGTTGGTAGAAGTATTGAGATGTGTCAAATCTGAATCGGATGGTAATTTCATGTTTTATGAGATTCATGGATATTCAAAATTTTGACCCTTTGTGGCGGAGGTACCAGAAGGAGTGAATCGATATATTCCACCTTCAAACCACACCTTGGGTTAATAAAAATATTGTGATGTGTGTAATTTGAAGATCGCACTCTTAGATCACAGACCGACAGATAGACGGACGGACATCGCTAGATTGACTCCAACAGTCAATCGGTCTCTCACTGAAATATTTACATATTTCGACAGGAAAGGAATACAACTTTTGAATAGCTATAACTCATGATCCAATACAAATAAAGAGACAATTTACGTTGACCTTGGTATTGCAGCCAACGTTCATATGAAATTTGCGGAAAGAAAATCGGGTCACACATTGCAGAGAACAACAATTACTAACACAACTACTTGTATATAGATATGTCATTTATTATACCCTACACCACATAGTCGTAAGGGTATTATGTCCTTCTGCATTTGTTTGTAACATGGAGAAGGAAACGAGATAGACCATAGTCAATTTTGGAATCTTCTTAGAATCATGATTTATGCATGTCAGTCCGTCTGTCTATGTATTTTAGTGAACAAAATTCGATTGGGATGAAATTTTTCAAACAATATTTGTTTGGCCTAAGGACGAACCGTATTGAAATTTGTGAGAATTGGTTCAAATTTAAATATAACTCCCATATATATCTCCTATCGAGTTCGGGTTAATTGCGCAAATGTCCAATATCTTTCCAAATGACCAGCATTTAGGCACATCCAACCGAATTCAGTCCAGAAGTAAGTACATCGGTTCAGATATAGCTACAGCTCCCATATATATATATATATATATATTTCATCTGATTTCGGGTTTTAAGTCCCTCACATGCGTAATATGCACTCTACAAAAATGATATTAAGTACCAGATATCCCTCTGCCAAATTTTATCAAGATCGGTTCAGATTTGGATATAGCTCCCACATATACCTTTATCCTATTTCAGATTTATTGTGCACCAAATGGCTATTATCAGCCCAAGTCAACTGAATCTTGGCAATTCCGGCTGAATTCATCCTAGAAACAAGTACTTCAAACTTGGTGAAAATCTGTTCATATATATCTATAGCTCCCATATATATGGTTCATCCGATTTAACGTTTAAGTCCCTCACATGCGTAATATGTACCCCACAACAATGATCTTTGGTACCAGATATCAGATAAAGCTCAGAAATGTTATCTAGATCGGTTCAGATTTGGATATGACTACCATATATACCTTTATCCGATTTCAGGTTTATTGTGCACCAAATAGCTAATATCGGCCCAAATGGACTGAATTTTGGTACATCCGAGGGAATTTAGCCCAGCAGCAAGTACTTCAAAGTTTGGTGAAAATCTCTATCTGCCAAATCGGTTCACAACAATGATCTTTGGTACCAGATATCAGATACAGCTCAGAAATTTTATCTAGATCGGTTCAGATTTGGATATGGCTCCAAATACCTATATCCGATTTCAGGTTTATTGTGCACCAAATGACTAATTTCAGCACAAATGGACTGAATTTTGGCACATCCGACGGTTTAGCCCAGCAGCAAGTACTTCAAATTTTGATGAAAATCTCTCTCTGCCAAATTTTCGGTTCAGACCTTTATATATCTTCGATATACATCTTCATCCGATTTTACGGTTATTGTCCACCATATATGTGATATCAACCCAAATTGGATAGATTTTTTCATATTCAACCGAATTTTCCATTTGGTGAAACTCGTTTGGGTATATCTATTGCTCCAATAAATATTTTTTAATGAAAATCTATGTTGGTACTAGAGATACAAAAGCCTCCGTCAAATTTGTTAAAAATCGATTCAGAGTTCGATATAGTTCCCAAATTGTGACTACTCTAAAGCCATGATACGTATTTAAATAGGGTTCATAGTTGGTATGATTTACTTCACATAAATTCGCAATATACATTTTTTTTGGTGTCGGAGCTCTACTAAATACGCATAGTGGTGTAGGGTATCATATAGTCGGCACCCCCCGACTTTTGACCTTTCCCTACTGGTGATTGTTTCGTTAATTGTGCCTTTTTGTAACGGGTGTACCAGAAGTGATATGTAAAATCTATGTACTCAATCCGAGCTTGAAATTTTTTTATTGTTTTCAAACAATCGCCTACGAAAACTAATATAAAGTAAATATTCACTATTTTTCGTTTATATATAATTTTACCGCCGGAGGCCTGGCGTGTTTTAGGTTTCGCCAAGTTTTTGCCGAAATGCGTCGTTTAGAGTTCCCAAAAGGCAGTAAATATCTCTGCATATTTTTCGAAATTTTTAAATAGCTTCAGCTTTTCTCAACATATTTTGAAAACTGACTACTATGTATTGATAACAAAAATTAACCAATGTTTACAATAAATTGACCACAAGTTCCACACAAATGATAAGCACTAAAATTGTCAGCAACATTAAGCACCAGAAGAGAAAATTAAATTTGCAAAAATGTTGTTCATTTATTGGACTATTTTTATATATTGAAAATGTTGTACTTTTTTTAGTTTTTTTTTTTTTTTTTTTTTTTTAAAGGCCAAAAATGGCGGGTATCTAAAAGACGAAACACAGTATTAGGAATTGAAGGAAGAATCGAGGAGCGTTCGGTTTTATAAACATTTTGAATTTTTCACATTTTATCTTTTCCACTTAAAAAAATGGTATTTCAAAATTGTAAATTTTTTCACTTTCAGTGCTCTTCCCATTTTTATAACATTTAATCATTTTGTTTCTTCATTTTGATTATTTTACTATTTTTAAGGACCTCTTCGCAAATATTTGAATTATTCTCTTATCGTATTGCCTTAAAACATTTGTTTATTATTCGGAATTCGTTTTTTATTGCTATTATTTTATTACCGATGCCGTTGCTATTTTTACGAAACGTGCTGTTGCACGCGCTGTCAAATGTCAACTGATCTCCAATAATACGATATGAGAAGATCGTTTGCACAAATATTTTATTTGCTATTTGACTTTTGTTGTTGTTGTTGTTGTCGTTGTTTAGTTTTGTATTTTGAGTTTTTGTCATTCAGTTCTCGCTGGCAATGCGCGTAGATAAAAAAGCATTCATAATTTGTTGTCGTGTAGATACTTTTATTTACTTTCTCGCATTGCTGCTGCTGTTGTTGTTGTGGTTATTGTCATTGTAACTGCTTGGCTTCTCAGCTGCTAAAATATCTATATTCTGAGTACCACAACAGAGATAGTACAGTGAATCTGAAAGATGAAAACTGCAGTGCAAATAATCTAATCAAGATATTGGAATTATATAGCAGAATATAGGATGAGTTTCTAGAGTCCAAGTCGATCTAGTCTTGTCTGTATATTCAGTGACCATGTAAACCTTGTACTTAGTTTAGAGGTCAGACTGTTAGATCAATAGCAAATCTTGCGCACATTTATGTTAATAAGTTATACGCATTTACGGCCGTAAATCTGCGGGAAATGGTATCAACTTAGTTTGATATTAACCCAACTTTATGAGACTAAGAGTTGAGTCCATTTTGAAATCTTTCACCATTAGGTAATCAAGTGTCTGAGTAAACCCATTCTGAATAATTTCACAAGCCCTTTTTATACCCTCTGCCATATGGCTACAGAGAGTCTACAGGGTGAGATGAAAAAACTGCAACCAACTTCAGACTGCTGTCATTTCTAAGCCACTTGTCCGACAGCTGTTAAAATTATTCCAGTGACAGCTCATTATATTGTTTACAAGCGTACAAAAGAATTTTCCAGAAAAAAAGTTATTCGTGATGGATTTCAAGCGTGATAGTGTGATTTCTCCATTTAGAGCACTCCAGCATTTAAATCTGAATAAATCGTTACCGTGATATGAAAGAAAATAGACTCAAAAGAGCTAAAGAGTTGCTTCGCTTGGCCAAAAGTGGTGAACTGCCGAATTTGGTTTTCTCCGATGAGAAAACATTCGTTGTCCAGCTGTTTATAAGCGCAGCGTGTGACGATTTCATTGACCATTTCGAACAAATCTAAACTTATTCTAAAATTTGATCTATTTCCGACATTTTTTACGTCCATTCAATAAAATTTAAAAAAAAAAAAAATGTAAAAATGATGGCGTTTGACTTTGTTGCAGTTTTTTATTTCACCTTGTATATTAGCCATTTGATGCACAAAAAACCTGAAATTGGATAAATAATATATGGGAGCTATATCCAAATCTAAATCGATATTGACAAAATTTTAAATTGTATTTTCTGAGCTCAATCTGATATCTGGTACAAAAATTATTGTTGTGGAGTGCATATGACGCATGTGAGGGACTTAAACCCCCAAATCGGATGAAACAGTTGTATGAATAATATATCTGAATACTATGAATAGCTATATCAATATCTGAACCGATCATCAAAAAAATTTGAATTAAATATTTCTGAGATGAATTCCGTCAATAGTGCAAAAATTCAGTCCATTTAGGTTTATATTAGCAATTTGGTGCCTAATAAACCTGAAATCGGATAAAGTTATTTATAGGAGCTATATCCTAATCTGATCCGATCTCGATAAAATTTGACAGATGTATTTTTAGCTCCATAAGTTGTCTGGTACCAAATATCATTCTTGCGGATGTGAGGGACTTAAAACTTCAAATCGTATGAAACATATATATGAGAGCTAGAGCTACATCTAAACTGATTTTCACCAAATTTGAAGTACTTGCTTCTAGACTGAATTCGGTCGGTCATATGAACCGATATTGGCCATTTAGTGCACAATTAGCCAGAAATCGGTTGAAGATATATGTGGGAGCTATATATAAATTTGAACCGATTCTTACCAAATTTCAATAGAGTTCATCCTTGGGCCAAACAAATATTGTTTGGGAAATTTCATTTCAATTGGATAATACATGGACAGACGGACCGACACGCATAAATCGACTCAGAAAGTGATTCTATGAAGATCCTCAAAAGTAGCTATGGGTCCATCTCGCTTCCTTCTCCATGTTACAAACAAATGCACAAAGACATAATACCCTTACCACTATGTGGTGTAGGGTATAAAACCCTCTTTCTCATAATATGCTACCCACATTTCTCAACCAAATTGTGTGTTAATGTATATTTCGTAACGTAAGCTATCTTGAAAAATATTAAATACAACCGATTATTTTTTTCAGAATTTACACATTAACATCATGTCAATTATTTGCAACCACTGTGCCCGGGTGAACCATAAATAGTAACAACTAGAACAATAACAAACACAATAATTTGCACTGCTCATTTTTCTCCCACTTCTAAAAACTCAGCTCAGCTGATCAATTATTCTCATCTAACAGCGACTACGTCACAATTACTAATTGAGTGGGAGGTTGGATAGAATTGGTTGGGTGAATAGCACAGAAGGAGAAAATATGTGTAAAGGGAAATGAAAATTTTCGGTGTGTTTGTTGATTTGAGCATTCGGGCGATTGTAATTGTGTTTCCTGAATTCGCAGAGACAAAACGAACATTATTTGAAATTTGATTTAATTTATTTGAGAAGCGTGTTACCGGTTGTATTTCATGCAAATATTGTTAAACCACAATTGATAATAGATAGTTGCAATAAGAGTTTATTTTTTGTTGTTCGATTTTTTTTTCAGATTTTTTCTCACCTACATTGCACTGAGTATCTGCACTTGGATTCTTGTCGTTTTGGGTGCTAGTTGTGCTGAAATCTCATAACGTATGGCAGTGCCGTTTGTTTTGAGGTGTTCGTTGTAATCACATTTCTTCATCGTTCTATTTGCATGGATGTGTGTGTATGTAATTTAGATATTTTTACTTAATATAAACGTAGAAAATTTACAGTTCGTCATTGTATCTTCCCAACTCGACTGTTGGTGCCGGATGAAGATATTATGTCAACTCGAAATATCGCTACTCGCAATTTGTTATTAATTTTCTGTTCAAACTCGAGTGTTGAAGAACTTGAGAGTGCTGCACTTGAAGCGATTCAACCCCATTCGCTTTTAATGTTCGTATAAACTTATATTTAGTTTATTTGTTTATGTTTTCTGCAATGTTTTGTCTTTTGTTTTGTTAAAATAAAAGCTCTTTTTGTACCCTACGCCACATAGTGTTAAGGGTATTATGTCTTTGGGCATTTGTTTGTAACATTTAAAAGGAAAAGAGATAGACCCATATTTACTTTTGAGGATCTTCACAGAATCAGTTTCTGAGTAGATTTATGCATGTCAGTCTGTCCGTCCGTACGATTGACTGAATTTGGGCAATTACGACTGAATTCATCCTAGAAACCAGTACTTCAAATTTGGTGTAAATCGGTTCAGATATAGATATAGCTCCCATATAGATGTTTTATCCAATTTGGGGTTTAAAGTCAACCACACACGTAATATGCATTCCATAACAATGATCTTTGGTATCAGTCATCAGATACAGCTCTGAAATAAGTGTATCAAATTTTATCAAGATCGATTCAGATTTGGATGTAGCTCCCATATATATCTTAAACCCATTTTGGGTTAATTGTGCACCAAATGGCCAATATCAGTCTAAATGACCTCAATTTTAGTACATCCGACCGAATTCAGCCTAGAAGCAAGTACGATTTTGTGTGACAGTCCCTCACATGCATAATATGCTCTCCATAACAATGATATTTGATACCGGACATCAGATGCAGTTCGAAAATACCTCTGCTGAAATCGGGATCGAGATCGGTTCAGATTACTATATAGCTTCTATATACATCTTCTTCCGATTTTACGTTTATTGCTCACCATGTATGTAATATCAAGCCAAATTGAATAGATTTTTTCATAATCAACCGAATTTTATCATTTGGTGAAACTCGGTCCGATATATCTATTGCTCCAATAATTATACCCTACACCACATAGTGGTAAGGGTATTATGTCTTTGTGCATTTGTTTGTAACATGGAGAAGGAAGCGCGATAGACCCATAGTTACTTTTGAGGATATCCATAGAATCACTTTCTGAGTTGATTTATGCATGTCAGTCCGTCTGTCCGTCCGTCCGTCTGTCCATGTATTCTTGTGAACAAAATGCTGGTCGCATTTATTATCCAATTGAGATGAAATTTTGCACATATCATTTGTTTGGCCCAAGGACGAACCCTATTGAAATTGGAAATAATCGGTCAAAATTCAGATATAGCTCCCATATATATGTTCGTCCGATTTGCCTTTTATGGTGCACCAAACGTGTAATATCAGCCCGAAAATTGTGGAATTTTGTACATACAACCAAATTAGGCCTTAAAATAAGTATGCCAAATTTGATCGAAATCGGTTCAGATATAGCTATAGCTCCCATATATATTGTTCATCCGATTTGTTATTTTTGTCCTCCGCAGCCGTAATATGCACTCTGTAACAACAAAATTTAGGCAAATATATCAAATGCAGCTCAGAAATACATTTGCTAAATTTTATCGAGATCGGTTCCGATTTGGATATATATCCCACATATAACTTCGTCCGATTTACCTTTTATTGTGCACCAAACGTCTACTATTTGCTCAAATGGGATGAAATTTGGCACTTACGACCGAATTGAGTCTAGAAGCTAGTATGCCAAATTCGGTGAAGATCGGTTCAGATATAGCTATAGCTCCCATATATATTGTTCATCCGATTTGTAGTATTTGTTACCCACAGCCGTAATATGCACTCCGTAACAACAATATTCAGAGAAATATATCAAATTAGGCCTGAAAATAAATATGCCAAACTTGATCGAAATCGGTTCAGATATAGCTCCCATATATATTGTTCATCCGATTTTTTATTTTTGTCCTCCGCAGCCGTAATATGCACTCTGTAACAACAATATTTGGGGAAATATATCAAATGCAGCACAGAAATATCTTTGCCAAATTTTATCGAGATCGGTTCAGATTTGGATATATCTCCTATATATATATATCTTTATCTGATTTCAAATTAATTGTGCACCAAATGGGCAATACAAGTCCGAATTTAAAAGATACAAATGCTTCGGCATATTTAGTCTTTTGAACTTTAAATTATAATCATAGCGTGTATGATTGAATTCTCCCATAAAAACTTTTAATTGCTATGTGGAGCTCTACTAAATTACCAAAGTGGTGTAGGGTATCAAAAAGTCGGCCCCGCCCGACTCTAGGACTTTCTTTACTGGTTTTTAAATATAATTCGTATCGAAGTCATACCACACACTATACAGCAATGTTATTTGGTTCATAGTTGGTATGATCTACTTCACATAATTTCCCAAAATATACCTTTTTGTTATGTGAGCTCCACTAAATACACATAGTCGGCCCCGCCCGACTTTTGACCTTTCCTTAATTGTTTATATTGGTGCCTTCACTGCAGCACACACCAAATAATACTAAACTGATTTGATGAGACTACATGAAGACGGGACTCAAAATCAAATACAAACCAGCTAGTAAAAAAAGCCGTAAATTCAACCGGGCCTAACTTTAAATACCCTCAATAAATAAATTTGAAATAAATAAATAAATAAATAAATAAAATCCGTTAAAAATTCTGTTAAAATCTTAAAAACATCGAATGTAGCCTTACATGCATAACAACTTTTGTCATAAGCCTTTACAATATTCAAATGCGAAATTTGAAAAAACCCGTGAATAAAGTAGGTAAAATCATCAAAATACCGAATATAGGGAGGTACCATTATGTGGGGGCTGTACCAAAAAGTGGACCAGCACAGACAATTTTCTTTCATAGAATGTAACATCCATTACGAACTTCAAATACTAAATTTGAAACAATTACCGTGAATAATGTCGCTAAAATCATCAAAGTACTGAATATCGGTAGGTACCGTTATATGGGGGCTATACGTGGACGTGGACCTGCACAAACAATTTTCTGTCTTAGGTTGTAGAATTCATTACGAATTTCAAATACCAAATTTGAAACAATTCCGGTGAATAACGTCTTTAAAATCATCAAAATAGCGAATATCGGGAGGTAGCCGTTATATGAGGGCTATACGAAGACGTGGACCTGCACAGACAATTTTCTGTCTTAGGCTGTAGAATCCATTACAAATTTCAATTACCAAATTTGAAACATTTCCGGTGAATAATGTAACTTAAGTCACCAAAATACCAAAAATAGGGAGGTATGGGGGCTATACCAAAACGTGGACCTACATGGCCCATTTTCAATACCAAAAGTCCTGCAGACATAATATTCATTTGAGTAAAATTGACTAAATCGACATAGAATTTTATGCTGATCAAGAATATATATACTTTGTGGGGTCTAAAATGTATATTTCTAGGTGTTAGGTATATGGTGGAGGATATAAAAATACATTCCATAGTCTACAGAATGTGGAATGCAGAAGGTAATCTGCAATTTTTTCCAAATTAGATTACAATCTCGATTCTCTTGGAATAAATAATAAGATGCATTTCACAATAATAAATTTAGGATCATTGTTTTCCTCAACATAAATTCCTTTTTCGATTATATTTAATAAATTCTATAGCACGACTATAATAATGCACGAAATTATTATAATACACATGATCATCTCAAGACATTTCATATTTCATCTTTGGTGTTTGTATCTGCTTAAGTATTAACAGGGTGACTGGGTTTTTAACAGGGTAATTCATGCATTCTAGTTTTAAGTGCAGTATGTGCTCACACAGCGCCCTCTATTAGGCAATAGCTATAAAAACCCATCTAACTCAGGTTTATATTTGATACAAAAATAGACCTGTTATTATATCTTTCCGACAAATAAATCGTTTTTCGCTATTACAAGTTTCATTTAAATATGAACTGACCGATAAGCAAAAGATCAGACCATCTTCCCTTTATATTTTAACGTAAAGTAACAGCAATATGTATTAAAATAATAACAAATAAATACGATATAAATATTGTGACGTGGCAGGTTTGGACTATATCGACTGAATTTGCTAATATTTGGAATAGGTTTAAAATGTGCGCGAGGTACCACATATAGTCGATCGAAGTATTCCTTTCTCATACCTCATCTAATACGGATAAAATATTGGTATGGGCACAACTACAAGAAAATCGAACATTTATCTCCAATTTTATGCGAAATCATAAATTTCATATTCACCTCGGGTTTCTGTTTGGGAGTAATATTTAGATGTAGCAAGTTGTAAAGAATTGCTGACTTGTTTCGCAAGTTATGGCAGATAAAAGTATTGAAAATTATGATCCTTGTTTTGGGTGAGGTACCAAAAGGGGTTCGTAGATACATATCATCTTGACAACAGATCTTACGTTAGCAAAAATGTTTGCCTGTGTGAAATTTGAAGAAAGTTGGATGCTTATGAACCCTATGTGAGGTAGGTATCAGAGGAAATAGCCCGATTGCTACCATCTTTATAACAAATTTTGTGTTAGTAAAAATATTGAGAAGTGCGAAGCCTGAATGGAATCGGATGTCAATATCACGTTTCAAAAATGTTACCCTTTTTGGAGAGGGATGGGTATATCCCATCTTCACAGCAGATCTTGTGTGAGTAGAAATAATGGGCTGTGTGAAATATGAAAAGAACCGGATGCTTATTTCGGATTTTATAACCGTTTTGGCTATTCACACACATCGCTAGATCATCTCCAAATGTCCTGAAACGGATTTGGTCAAAAGAGACCTAGGGTCTAAAACCGTTATTTCGACTGTTCACGTTTTGACCGTATCAAATGATATATACCCTCTCTAGCCACATGACTGAGGGTATAAAAAGAAACAAGTTTAAAAGTTGAGCCGGGCCGAACTTGAAATACCTCCACCATTTGGAACGAATTTGAAAATTAAACAAGTAAAAAGCAGTAAGTTCAGCCGGGACGATCTTTGAATATCCTCCATCATTTGGAACTATTTTCACAATTTTCAAAAAAAAAAAAATAAATAAATAAATAAAATAAACAAATAAAATAAAAATAAATAAAATAAATAAAAATAAAACCCGTTAAAAATGCTGTTAAAATCTTAAAAATACCGGATGTAGCCGTTATGTTAGGGTCTATACGACGACGTGGACCTGCATAGCCAACTTTTGTCATAAAAGATTATAATATTCAAATGCGAAACTTGAATAAAAAATTCGGTGATTAATGTAGCTAAAATCATCAAAATTTCGTTATATTGGGGCTATACGAACACATGGACCTGCACAGACAATTTTCTGTCATAGGCTGTAGTATTCATTACGAACTTCAAACACCAAAATTGAAACAATTCCGGAGAATAATGACGCTAAAATCATTAAAATACAGAATATCGGGAGGTACCGTTATATGGGGGATATAGACTGTGGTACCCATTAGGAACTACAAATACGAAATTTGAAGCATTTCCGGTGAATAAGTCGCTATAATTATCACAAAAACAGGGAGGTACCGATGTTTTTCAAAATTTTGAACTGTACAGTTTTGTAGATAGGCTGAACGTACACCAGAAAACAGCCACGGTTGTCTTCTTCCTAGAATACTTAAATGATTTTGTTACATGTGTAGTCTGTTTGGGTCAGTCATAAATATTGTATTGATGATAAGGAAATGTCTCGCCCAACTAGTTGTCTTAAGGATAAAAGGTTTTATTACCCGCCATGCTGTGTGTACGTGGGGTGCATTTATTACCCCTAGCATTTATGACTGCATTGTGGGAATTTACTTTAAGGTAGAGTGTCTAGGTACAGCATGCATCCTAATGGCTGTTGAAGTATTTGTTATGTACTCTAATAAATAAGTGTATTGGTATTTGTAGTTTTAGTGATAGTTTAAAGATATGATAAAAAATAAAGTTAGTTCCCTTAGAACATTCAACGAAACGACATCGAGCGGTTTTATTTAATTTTCTCCCCCTAACATGAACCCTTTCCTTTCCGTTGCGGTCTAAGTTCTTGCACTTTTTGGAATTTCGGCCACTTGCCAAAAAATGGCTCGTGAGCTGAACATATCGCAATATTCCATTCGGCAAATATTGAAAAATGAGCTCGGGGTAAAGACATAGAAATTTCGAAAAGTGCAAGAAGTTACACCGCAACAGAAAGAAAATAGACTCAAAAGAGTTAGAGTTGCTGGCTTGGCCGAAAGTGGTGAACTGCCGAATTTGGTTTTCTCCGATGAGAAAACATTCGTTGTCCAGCAGTTTGTAAACAAACAAAATGATCTTGTTTACTTGCCAAAGAGGTATGCTGAAAATTGCACCTTCGATTGGCCACCAGAACTCAAGCGCCGCCCATGGTGATAGTATGGGCGGCCATAACAGCCGCCGGACATCAATCCGTTGGACTATTGTGTCCGGCGTATTTTGGAAAGCAAGGTTGGCACTAAAAAAACCATAGTGTCAATCACCTCAAGCAAGCGCTTCAGGGGAATGAGCCAAAATACCGCAGAGCAACATTCGGGCAGAGTGTGACATTTTCAGTGGCCGTTTGAAGGCCATAATTCGTGCCAAAGGTGACCAATTCGAACAAATCTAAACTTATTCTAAAATTTGATTCTATTTTCGACATTTTTTGCTTTCATCAATAAAATTAAAAAAAAAATTAAAACTTGTGGTGTTTGATTTTGTTGCAGTTTTTTATCTCACCCTGTATCTTGCAAAAAAGATTTGAAGAAAGCTTTGCTGGAAGAATGACAAAAGATCGAAACTAGCTTTTGCGAAAAACTTGTTAAAAGTATGCCAAATAGGCTACAAATGGAAAAAAATGAAGGAATGCATACAAAATATTAATGTCTAGAAATACTTTAAATTATACGAAGTGTACGAGTTTGGCTTTGGCATTGAAATATGATCTCTTTTAATATTTATTTATTTTTTTTACTTTAAATGAATTAAAATTTTAAGTGTTTTTGTTTTGCTTTTTAAATTGCTCGCATAGTGTACTAATAAAATGTAAATATTTTTTTTGTTATAAATTTTGATTTTTGGAAGATATACGAAAAATAAATTTCTTTTACGAGTTTCGCTTGGAGCTACTGTATTTCATTCTGGACAGCATTAAATTCCTTCTCGCCGAAATTTCTTTTTTCGGCTTGTTTCTATATTTGTTTTTTTTTATTATGAAATTAAACAACAATTTTATTTTTTTTATTATTTTATTTTATTTATTTTTTTAATATTAGTTATTTTTATTTATGCATTTTTATTATAATTAAAATAATTTCGTTTTTTACAGATTGTTTTTTTCATTTTAAATTAAATTTAACTATTTAATATACAGAGTTGTTTTATTTTTATTTTAAATAATATTTAAGACGCCAGTGCAAAAAGTGTGAAAATAAAAAAAACAAAATGATCTTGTTTACTTGCCAAAGAGGTATGCTGAAAATTGCACCTTCGATTGGCCACCAGAACTCAAGCGCCGCCCATGGTGATAGTATGGGCGGCCATAACAGCCGCCGGACATCAATCCGTTGGACTATTGTGTCCGGCGTATTTTGGAAAGCAAGGTTGGCACTAAAAAAACCATAGTGTCAATCACCTCAAGCAAGCGCTTCAGGGGAATGAGCCAAAATACCGCAGAGCAACATTCGGGCAGAGTGTGACATTTTCAGTGGCCGTTTGAAGGCCATAATTCGTGCCAAAGGTGACCAATTCGAACAAATCTAAACTTATTCTAAAATTTGATTCTATTTTCGACATTTTTTGCTTTCATCAATAAAATTAAAAAAAAAATTAAAACTTGTGGTGTTTGATTTTGTTGCAGTTTTTTATCTCACCCTGTATCTTGCAAAAAAGATTTGAAGAAAGCTTTGCTGGAAGAATGACAAAAGATCGAAACTAGCTTTTGCGAAAAACTTGTTAAAAGTATGCCAAATAGGCTACAAATGGAAAAAAATGAAGGAATGCATACAAAATATTAATGTCTAGAAATACTTTAAATTATACGAAGTGTACGAGTTTGGCTTTGGCATTGAAATATGATCTCTTTTAATATTTATTTATTTTTTTTACTTTAAATGAATTAAAATTTTAAGTGTTTTTGTTTTGCTTTTTAAATTGCTCGCATAGTGTACTAATAAAATGTAAATATTTTTTTTGTTATAAATTTTGATTTTTGGAAGTTATAAGAAAAATAAATTTCTTTTACGAGTTTCGCTTGGAGCTACTGTATTTCATTCTGGACAGCATTAAATTCCTTCTCGCCGAAATTTCTCTTTTCGGCTTGTTTCTATATATGTTTTTTTTTTATTATGAAATTAAACAACAATTTTATTTTTTTATTATTTTATTTTATTTATTTTTTTAATATTAGTTATTTTTATTTATGCATTTTTATTATAATTAAAATAATTTCGTTTTTTACAGATTGTTTTTTTCATTTTAAATTAAATTTAACTATTTAATATACAGAGTTGTTTTATTTTTATTTTAAATAATATTTAAGACGCCAGTGCAAAAAGTGTGAAAATAAAAAATATAATAATATTGGGAATTAAAGAATAATTTAGAAACAAAAAACAAAATTAAGAAAAGTAAAAGCATTTTAAAAGGACGTGGGGATATTTTGTGACTATTTTTGGGTTAAAAATTGTAAAAAAAAACTATAAAGCCCTGGCGGCATTAAGGAAGCGATTAAGTGCAATTTAGCAAAAATAAAAAAAAAACCAAATGAAATATTTATATAGGAATGTGTTTTAATATACAAAAAAAAAAAAAAAACAAAGATAAATAAACTTATATGTAAAATATGTATATATCTAAAACGTTTTTCATTTGAAGAGATTTTGTTTTTCTTGTTACGAGCAAAGGAAAAGAAAAAATAAGAAATCTGTAATATTTACACTTGTGTGAACATTATATAATAGGGTTCGCTAGTTCGGTTCGGTTGGAAGTATCAGTCAGAGAGTGGTTAAAATGTTAAGAGAGTTTTAGGGAAAAACGTTTTAGTCGTTCGTTGCTAATATTTAAAAGGGCTGTTTTTTAAAGAGTTTCGAAAAATATCTTTTCTACTCTTGTTTGATTTTGTAATTAGGAAAATTGACTTAAAACAAGTGACTATACATTGTGTAAATTATTTATAATATATTATTGTATTGTTTTATGTGTCCATTCAATTAGGTGAGTTTTGTTTTGTGTGAGAAAATATTGTGGAGAACTTTCTGAGGTTCCCTATGAAAAAACAACCACCATTAACCTATATGTTCTCTTTATTCGCTGCTGTTTTTAATTTGACAAGAACTATATTTTAAGGGGCTTCTTTCAAAGGAAAGTTCAAAGAATTCCCAACAATATTTCCGGCACATTTGTGGAAGCCAATTTTGTTTTTTTTTCTGGGGAGGGGAAAACTATTGAAGAAGAAATCTTGTGTCCCCTTGAATATCCTATTAAGAAATTGTTTTCTTTTAAAATTCATAATTATTTTAAATATTAAACAAAACAGTTATTTATATAAAAAAATAGTTAATATTTTTATGATATATTTAAAAAAAATATTAATAATAATCAAATCCTCCATTAGTCAATTTAAAATTAAAAAAAAAAAAAACATTTACATAAAAATAAAATAGGGAAGCTATTTTCGATATTTCAGAAGAAGGTTTATTCCCCCCAAGATAAAGATTGTAGAAGTAGCAAAACGGGGACTTTCTGGTAGCTTCAAACTGGGATCTCTTTTTTGATCAATAACTAAAAGTCCCTACACCACTTTCTTGCTGAGTATTAAATGGGGGCGAATATTAGGGTTCTATAGTCCGTTTTGCGGTTTGGCTAACTAACTATTTGAAAACATTGAGGAAAAGTCTTTTTTGTTTGCATTGTTTAAATGGCAGTTTCTTTTTGAAATATGGGTACATTTTCTGGGACTTTTGGACGGAAACTAGGGAGCTATATATACAACTATTTTAGATGGAAACAAAAAAGGTGGAAGGAAATAATATTTTGACTAATGAAGAAGTTGTCGTTAGTACGAGAATTCCCAAATAGTTTGTTGTTGCCTTTCTCGGGAAATAACCTCAACAGAGTTGCTATTTTGTTTTGTTTTTCTTTTGTGCCCTTATTCGTTGTTTGTTTTTTCTTCTCTTTTTTAATATTTGTAACTTAAAAGCAGTGTTGGTTATATAACTTTGGCAGTATTATACATATAAATATTTTAAATTAAATTAATTTATATTAAAAAAACAATCACTTCCTATACATTTTAAAGGGGAGGATAGGCAGGCAGGAAGACAGAAAAAGGTATGATACGGGTGCATTAAATGCAACTCTGTTTGGCATCGAAGGAAGAAAAACTATTTGGAACTCTCATGTTAGTGGTTTTTACGTTCTCTTTCTTTCTTCAAAATAAAAGTGTTTTACAACTAAACTAATTTTTTTAAAACTTTTTTTTTTACATTATTTTCAAATACTTTTAATTTTCTTGTCAATAAATTTGTTTTTTTCTTTAGAAACGCTTTCATTGGCGTTTGTGTTGTTGGAATGTCATTTGCCAAAAGGAAAAAATCGATATGTTTAAAACTTTTTGCACTTGGTGTTTACAATAATAGGTTTTTCTTTTTGTTCTTTCTTTCTATAATTTTTTTTTTCATTTTTTATATAACTTAATTTTGTAATTCTTATTCTTTTCTCACATTTGGATATATATTTGTTTTTGTTTTGTTGGTTGGTTTCTTATATCTTACGATAGATAGTCTGGTGTTGGTTCTGGCACTACTTCTGGATTGGCAAACAGGGGATTGGGGAACTCTGGTGGATGAGGTAGAGGTGCCAATGTCTTGGGTCTTCTTCTATAGGCCATTAGCCAGCAGGAAACCGCAACAGCTACCGCTACCAAAGCCAATAGGGCTGTAATTACCAAGGCAATAATAAGACCCACCATGGAGACACAAATATCTTCAACTCTTTGAGCGGCAGGTTTGACTGAAAAGGAAGAAAATTTTTTTCATTAGTAAATAGGTATTTTTAATTTATTTATTTTTTTTTATAAAAAAGAAATTTCGGTTACAAGACGTAATAAAATAGAGATTCAACAAAATTTAATATTAAAAAGTATTTAAGGAAAAAAAATTGGATACGTTGTCAATAACGACTTAAAGATACCTAGATATACTTTGTCCTTACCACTGTGTTGCGGCTATGCTATTCCAGAACTTGTAACCCCCACAGACCCGATTTTTTATGAAGGAACAAAGTAATAACAAGAAAACAAACACAAAACCAACAAACAACCAGATTGCTTGGATAGTATCGACCACGGACAGGATCAAGAACATGATTTGTAATGTGGGTGGGGTAGACTATCTGTTGACGTACCACGCATGCGAAGACAGAGCAAAGACCCCAAGGCTCAGCCAAGAGAGTGATCTATCATTTTTCATTCGGTTTGGGTACGAATCGCCTCTTTCTGTAAAGAGGAACTGAACTTTGTCGTACTCAGATGAGGTCAAGCACCAAGGATGGAAATTTATCGGTCGGCACCAATGGATGCGACCTCCGACGGCAAGGCATCATCGTGGAAGGTAATCTAGCGGGTAATACACCTTCAGCATCCCAATAGCCTGCGATGGCGCAGACAAAAGGGATAAACGGGATGACAAAAGGGATGTAAAAACAAAGAAAAACTCTAAAAAGTCCGAGACTCCTCAAGTTATGGAGAGATAGGGAAGGTTCGAATGTTGAGGCAGAAAGGAAGTTCGCAAAGATGAAATACAAGCAAAATAACCCATTTTATGAAAGCCTGTTTACACGTACTAAGTCCAGCAAATTTTAACTGTCAATACTATTTTGCATTCGTCAAATGAAATCGAGAATGGAGTCGATTTTATTTGACATATACGCAGTGGAAGTTAGAATTAAAATTCGTTCAATTTAGTAAGTGTAAATCCACTTTAAATCGTCTGCCCTAAGTAGGGATACGTGAATCGTTTTTAGAGGCATAACAATTCATCAACTTGCTTCATCAGTCACATATATCTTCCGATATATCTATGAGGGCGCGGAGCTCGGCGCGAAGTGCGTGTTCATCGAAAGCACTAGGCTCTTGTCTATTGTTTCCATCTAATTACCCATACCATCTTTTTAAGCTTTTTAATTTTTGATACAACATTTACGCTGTCAAGCCTGTAGTCTTAGTATTTTTCAAACATACCATGAACAGAATGTCTAGATTAGTATTGAAGAAACCCGTTGTAGTTTTTATGTTCCCATAACTATTTGTTACAATAATTAATGTAAACATATTCAATAGTTATAAGATTTAATCTCAAAGTTGTAACTCTTTAGCAAATAATGCAACCTTGAATTCCATTTAAGTTATTACTATTATATTAGGCGACAGTTTCGCTTCTCAAAAATAGAAGCTTAGAAAGCATTAATTGAAATAAATCACTCATTCAGCGATCTCCATTCTAACATGTTGCATTGCAACCACCAGATAAGATTACTGTGATGCTGAAGGAAAAAAAAAAAAAAACTGTAATCCTCGTTCGTCTCTATTGTTATTGACGTCTCAGTGAAAAATATGAACAAAAAGTAACCAAACTTTGAGATTTGGACTGGTTTTAAACAAGGTCGATTAATCAGGTCGTGTAAACTACAATTAATATCGAAAAACCCTCATAATGTCAAAGTATTTAATTCACAATTGGCATTTATTTTGACAATGCGGAAGAAATTTGCTGGTGAAATCAGCGGATGATCTAATGGAAAGACCATGCTCTTGAAGAGTTTTATGGGCCTCTCATAACTGTGCCTTGAGCGGCCCTACAAATTGGCCTGGATGATATTTATGGTTTAATAAATAATTAAACGATGTCCAAATAAATAAATAATTTTAACCATGACAAATCTCATCTCTTTCACTTTTATGTCTTAACATCTTGTTCCAATCAATTTACATATACTTATTGTCATTGTATACTCACTATTTGCATCATTAGCTCCCGTCGTTGTTCTCTTCTCAAATGTCAATATGGCATTTGACGAAATGGTTATTTCCTCTCTCAGTTGACCCTCCATACCGGTGTTGGTGGCAATCGCTGTTGAATCATCGGTGGAATTGTCGGCAATGGAACGTCTACGACGGCGACCAAATGCATTATAGCCACGACAATTGACCGGTTGACATTTGCCAAAGCATACACGTATGTTACACTGGAAGCGTATATTGTCGGAGGAGGGGAATTTAAAGGCATTGAAATTGGCCAAAAGGCTATTGGTATCGGGATTATATTCCCAATCGCCGAATATCGATGGATCGGTGGCACAGCCATTCTCATCGGTGACAATGTACTCATTTTCCACATTATCTTCCATGGTCTTGGCAATACAAGATCTGGCAAAGCCACCATAAATTGCTGCAAAGAAAGAGAGAGAGAGAGCGAAACAAAAAAGGTTGAATAAATCCATTTTCTTCCTCCAGGTTCTACATTTAACTTACTTGCTGGTTCCACATCAACTTGCAGCTTCAGATTATCACCGATTTCGGCCGAGTTAATCTCCTCACCATCATGTGTTATAATTCTCATTTGACAGATTGGTGGTGGTCCAGTATTGGCAATTGTTCCAGCCGTTGTCAACATCGAAACATTGAATCCTAACGTGACATTCTTTTCACCCGTCTGGTAGACACACTTAATATTGTACGCCTGGGCCTTGTATGTCACCAGTTTCGGATGTTTCTGTATGACCAAAACAAAGCTGGCCACATCCTTAACGGCTTGCATGCCACAGCTACCAAAGTGTACACGGAATATTTCCGTACGTGGCACAGTTTCACCGGCCAAATTGACAACACGTCTACACTCCTCATCCTTGCTGTGACCCTTGACATAGAGAACACCATTGAATCCGGGTTCGGTTATGTGTATTTCCACTTGTACACCATCGGCCAAGCAGGATACAACCATATCGGGTCTTGGGAAATCGGTACGGAAATTGGTGTGATTGCAAATCAAATCGGGATTACCGGAATAGCCAGCAATACATTGACACTGGGCACGATGATTTACAGCATTACAGAAGGCATTGACACCGCATGTCTTGAGCAGACATGGATCTTCACAGGTTTTGGTTTCGCTGTGACAGAAGCGATTATCAGCACACTCATCGTTGGTAATGCATTTGGGTAACACTTCTGGTATACATTCACCGCTGCTAGTCAGATGGTAGCCATGATTGGTTGGGCAAATACAACGACCGCGTTCATCAATGACGAAGCCTCTTTCCAGGGCGCATACACAGTGGCCAGTTTCGTCAATCTTAAAGCCTTGCTCTGCAATGCAAGGAGTACAGTATTCATAGACATCCAACGCAGTTCCAGGTGGGCAGACACATTGTCCGTCAATATCTCTTACAAAGCCCTTTTCAATGACACACAGGGAGCGCTTGTCGCATTGTACTGCAGCATTGCCGGTGTAACCCTCCAAGCACTCACAAATCATTGTGCGAACAGGCACAGTGTCGAGCACCTTACATTTGGCATTGACGCCACATGGCTGGGTGGCATTGCAAGGATTGATACACTCACCTCGGATACAGGCCGTCTGGCTGGGGCAGTCGCCGTCATATTGGCAAATCGGTATGTCACGCAGCGGTTCACAGCCATTGCGACGAGCCACCGTTCCTGGTGGACAGGCGCATTGTGGCCGATGCTGATAGACCTTGCACACTTCATCGATGGCACAGGCCGCAGTCGTTTCACATGGGTTTTCACATTTGCCATTAACACAGGCCTTATCGGCGGGACATTCGCTGTCACTACGGCAGCCCAGTGGGGTACAAGAAATTCGAGCATTGCCTCTAAAGCCAGGAATACATTGGCATACGGCACGATGTTCCACAGCCAAACATTGGGCATTCAAGCCACACTGTTCTCCTTGACAGGCGGGCACACACAGATTGTTGCGGCAGGCATGTGTCGATGGACAGTCCGAGTTGATAGAACATTCCACCTTGGAACATTCAAATTCGGGATTACCTTCATAGCCTTGACGACAAGTGCACACGGGTTTGTGATCCTTAATACGGCACTCGGCATTCACGCCACAGTTGCAAGGATCGCGGCACACACCATTTACACAGGATTTATCGCTGGGACAATCCGAGTCCGCCACACAACCGCCTACCGCAATGATGGTCTTGGTGGGTTGACAAGTGCCACTTCCACTGCTGATATAGCCATCGGGGCAAACACAAATCATAGTACGTACGGGTGATGTGGGAGTCACTTCACATTGGGCCGGTCTGTTGCAAGGTTCCAATACCAGGCAAGGATCAACACATTCGTTGCCAATACAAGCCAGGCGCGAAGGACAATCTGTGTCGAGTCTGCAAGTTGGTTGCACCTCTGGCGAACAGTCGATGTACGGATTACCAATGAATCCAGCTGGACAGCGACATATGGCCAGGTGATTTTGGGCACGACATTCCGCCCGCGGTGAGCAGGTATTCTGGTATACACAAGGATTGACACATTGTTCGTTGTAGCAATATTTGTCCGAAGGACAATCGTTGTTCGATTGACAGCCAATGACACGGCAACGTTCATAGGCATTGCCACGGAATCCGCTCTTACATCTGCACATGGCCTGATTCGACTGGACATAACATTCGGCATTGATGCCACAAGGATCCTTAACCAAGCAGGGATTAATGCAATTGCCATTGACACAGGCCTTGCCCGAATCACATTCGCTATCCACACGGCAGCCAATTGATCTACACAGAGTGTAAGGATTGCCCTCGAAGCCGTCTTGGCAGGAGCAGATGGCGCGATGGTTGTTGACTTGGCACAGGGCATTGGTACCACAATTGCAAGGGTTGCGACATTGGCGATTGATGCAGGCTTCCTGGTCGGAACAGTCGGAATCTGAAGAACATCCAGCTGGAGTTTGTAGGACCAATTGTTTACATTCGCCCCTTGAGTCGGGCACATAAGATGTAGGACATTCACAAACCATGGTGCGTACTGGGACACTGTCCAGAACACTGCATTGGGCCGAAGCGGCACAAGGCGATAGCTCCGTACAAGGATTTTGACACTTGACATCGATACAGGCCAAGCCACTTGGACAGTCACCATCATCACGGCAAACTGGTTCCTGAGGTGTGCTCTCACAGTAGGCATAGGCATTGCCGAGAGGCATATTATCTGGACATCTGCATACAGCACGGTGTTGCAATGCCTGGCAGATGGCATTCTGGGCACAGGGATTGCTTTGATCGCGACATGGATTGATACACAAATTCTGGACACAAGCCTGATTGGAGGCACAATCATAATCCGAATTACATTCCACACGTATGCAGCGGACAAATGGATCACCTTGCATGCCAGCCGGACAACGGCATGTGGCCCGATGATTACGGCCAAAGCATTCGGCATTCAAGGCGCAAGGATCACTAATCAAACAAGGATTAACACATTCACGATTGACGCACTGTTGATCGCTGGAACATTCGTCGTCCGATTGGCAACCGATTTGCATGCAGCCATATTGGGCATTGCCCGAGAAGCCAGGTTTACAATAGCAAATAGGATGGTGATTGCGTACTTGACATTCGGCGTTGGGGCCACAGTTGCAAGGATTGATACATTGGTCATTGACACAGGACTCTGTAAGTTGACAGTCACTGTTCGATTTACAGCCGACTGTGATGACATCGCGGGCTGGAAAGACATGAGGAGTGAGGTTAGTTCGAGGTTTCTTTTTTTTTTCATTTTCAGCAATACTTACGTGGTATACATCCTTGTTTGGGTTCCCCGCTATAGCCTGGGGGACAGCGACAAACGGCCTGGCGATTTTGCACATGACAATATGCACCATGACCACAAGGCTCGTCAACGCAAGGATTGCGGCAACGCTCATTGCGACAGGTCTTGTCATGAGGACAATCATCATTGGTGGTACATTCAACAGCTGGTGTCTTGCCTTGTTCATAGACAACGGCACGACATTCGACCCTAGGATTACCCTCGTAACCCTTGGCGCAGGTACACTGGGCGTAATGATCTCTGGACAAACATTGGGCATTGACGCCACAGCGTTCCAGGCGACAGGCATCAATGCAGCTTCCTCGCTGGCATACTTCGGTGTTGGCACATTCATCATTGTGTTGGCATCCCACGATGACATCGTGTTTTATCGGTACACAATTGCCGGAATTATCGGTTATGGTATCACTTGGACACTTGCAAATCATGGTTCTCAGTGGCAGGGTATCCAAGACGGTGCAAGTTTGTCTTGGTGTACAGACATGTGGAGCAGCACAAGGATTGGCACAACGCTGATTAATGCAAGCCAACTGTGATGGACAATCAGCATCCTGGGTACATTCCGGTTTGGGTTTGACACTAGGTGGTTGTTTGGGCATCAAACATTGTTGATATGGATCGCCAGTATAGCCGGCTGGGCATTGACACATGGGCTGATGACGTCTGGCCAAGCAAATGGCATTAACGGCACATGTATCCTCATCGCAGACGGGACGGCAGACACGATTCAATCGATCGCAAGCCTCATGATCGGCACAGTCTTCATTGTACTGGCAATGGCCAGTGATACAAGACACAAATGGATTACCCTGGGTACCGGCTGGACACACGCAAACGGCTTGGTGATTTTGAGGCTCGCACTGGGCATTGGTGCCACAGCGTACATTGCCATAGGTACAAGGGTTGACACAATTTTCATTGATACACGACTTGTCATAGGGGCAATCGGCATTGATCTTACATTCGGCTGGGGGAATAAGAAACGGGAATTAGTCAGGGTCGGGGAGTAAATCTGGAAACTTACGTTTGAAACATTGAATTTGAGGATCACCACCCCATCCTGAGGGACATGAGCAGATGGGACGATTGTTGAGGACCCTACATTCTGCATTGCCGGCACAAGGATTGCCCTCTGCACATGGATCTTGACAACGTTTGTTGATGCAAGCAGCCGTTGGTGGGCATTCCGAATCGTGGGTACAACCAGCGGTGATTTGAGCTGTAAGTAAAGAATATAAAATCAGAAAATTCTCCTCCATCACATCACTCTCACTGAATTCGACTTACGTGGTTGATAACAATTGACGAACGGATCACCCTGGGTTCCTTGGGGACAGGTACATATTGCTCGGTGTTGTTGGGCCAAACATTCGGCGCTGCGAGCACAAGGCGATGAATCAATGCATGGATTAACACAATTGCCATTGCGGCAGGCTTCGGTGGAGGGACATTCATCATTCGACTGGCAACCTTGATCGCGTACAGGTTCTGTGAACACATAACAAAATATAATTAGTTATCTTATCCAAAAACTGGAGGTGCAAAAAGTGCATCGAGTGCTTCGTTAGATTTGTGGGAACTAAGAATTAGATTTGCTTGAAATTCATTAGAAAACATAACGTGCTCAAAATGTGAGGACTATACAAAAATGGGATTGGATTGGGTTTCTGCTGAAACAAAACGAAGCTGCAACAAAAATCAAAACTGTACAATTTTGAAATATTTATTCCATAATTTGTAGTCTATTGTCCAGGAACATTTCGACTTACCCTTACGACAGCCAACATCGGCATCACCCACATAACCAGGTTCACATTCACAGATCATGGTACGCAAAGGCAATGTGTCGACCACCGAACATTTGGCATTGGCTCCACATGGTTTGGTGACAACACATGGATTCTTACATTCACCCGAGAAGCAAGCCAATTTACTGCTACAATCAGCATCCATGGTACACTGGGGTGCAACCTTGGCCTCTTCGATGTCACAGCGTACAGCAGGGTTGCCCACATAACCAGGTGGACAACGGCATTGGGCTTGGTGATTGTTGACACGACACTGAGCGTTGAGACCACAGTTGCAAGGATCCTCACAGCGTTCATTGCGACAGGCCAAATTAAAAGCACAATCATCGTCGCGCGTACATTCCGGTCTTTCACAGCGTACCAATGGATTACCGCGATAACCATCGGGACAGTGACATCTGGCCTTGTGATTGTAGTCGGAACGGCACATAGCCTGAATACCACATTGGGTATACAAGCAGGGATCGGTACATTGCTTATTGATGCAAGCCTCTGTGGCCGGACATTCCTCATCCGAGCGACAGCCAATCAGGTAACAATTATTCAAGGCATTACCAGTATAGCCCTCATTGCAGACACACAGTGGTCTGTGGCGTTGGACATGGCAACGGGCATTGAGACCACAAATATTCTCCAGTTCACAAGGATTCTTGCATTGTTGGTTCACACAGGCCTTGTCATTGCTGCAATCATTATCCGAGACACATTCCGGTTTCGGTACTGGCACAACATCAATTTGTTGCATGCAACGGTTGTAGGGCGATCCATAGAATCCGGCAGGACAGGTACAGACAGCCTTATGATTGACACTGGTACAAATGGCATTGAGACCGCAGGCATTGATACAGGGATCGCGACATTTCTGATTGACACAGGTGCGATCGCGTGAACAGTCCTCGTTCACCACACACTCGGGATACAAGCAGGTGGCAACGCCATTGCGCACACGACATACACCATTTGTACGGCACGGTGAAGGATTGCAGGGATCCACAGGTTCCAATTGTTTGGGTGCTTCGTGGCACTCCACAAATGGATTGCCAACCATTTGGCTGGGGCATGAACAGATGGGATTGTGATTGACGGTCTGGCAGACAGCTCCATAACCACAGACTCCAGGGCAAGGATCGACACACTTATTGTTGACACAGGCCTTGTTCTTGGCACAATCCGAGCTGAGCGTACACTCGGGACGACACTCCTGGCCATAGGGGTTTCCAAAGAATCCAGGCAGACATTCACACACTGCCTGCTTGCCTTGTACACGGCAAATGGTATTCTGGCCACAAGGTGTGGGATAACATGGATCGGAGTGTTTTTCCACGGGAATTTCCTGCACCACAATTGGTGAGCACTGGACAAAGGCATTGCCGGTGTAGCCGTTGGGGCAAGAGCATATTGGTATGTGATTGTTGATGGAGCAAACAGCTTCAACACCACAGGTTCCGGGACAAGGATCGGCGCATTTCTGGCGTATACAAGCACGATTGGCAGGACATTCGGAGTTGCCAACACACTCGGGACGACAGCCTTCATAGGGATTGCCAATATAGTCACGTACACATTCACAAGTGAAACTTTCGCCACGGACCCGACACTCGGCATTGCTGCCACACGGCGAGGGGCGGCAAGGATTCTTGGGCTCTTCACGTTGTGGTGGTAAAACTGTAAAGTAAAAAATTTAGATTTTCAATTAACATTTTTTCTTTGATGAAAACCAAAAAAGGGAACACATATTTCTATAACGCAAAACTCTGCCTTACTTTCTTTACGCTCGTAACACATGCGGAACGGATCGCCGGTCATACCCGTGGGACAATAACAATTGGCCATGTGCAAGGTGACAATACAATTGGCATTGAAACCACATGAACCAGGACAAGGATCGCGACATTTCTGATTGACACAAGCCAAATTGTTGGGACAATCATCGTTGGTGCTGCATTCGGGACGGCAATTGGGAGGTGCACCAATAAACTCGGCCAAACATGAACACTTCGCCTGACCGTTGACAGCCAAGCATTGCGCATTGAGGCCACACGGCGAGGGATAACAAGGATCCTTGGGTGTTTTGGGAGGATCTCGGCGTATTTCTAGAAGAGCGAGGATAAAACGATTCTTATAATTTTTTTCTAAACAAATCTAAGTGGGGAGGGGCCATACCTATACGATTACAAATTGAGTAGGGATTTCCCTCATAACCACGCAGACATTCACAATGGGCCCTATGCTGGACAGCTTGACATTCGGCATTTAGGCCACATTTTCCGGGACAAGGATCGACACATTTATTATTGATACATGCATGTATGGGGGAACAATCCGAGCTGGTGTAACATTCCAGACGACAATTTGGTGGATTACCCAAATATCCGGTGATGCAGGAACACACAGCATTGCCATTGCGTTCCACGCACTGAGAGTTGGGACCACAGGGCGAGGGTTGGCAAGGATTTTGTGGTGGTACTTCTCGTACAGCTTCACATGCCACAAAGGCATTGCCGGTCATACGTTCCGGACAGCGGCACATGGCAATGTGATTGATGACATCGCAGAGGGCATTCTGGCCGCATGTTCCCGGGCAAGGATCCACACATTTATTGCGAACACAGGCACGATTACGGGCACAATCCGAGTTCAAAACACATTCTGGACGACAGCCAATATAAGGATCGCCATGGTATTCGGGAAGACAAGAACATTTACCGTTTTGACACACGGAATTCGAGCCACATGGTGATGGATTGCAGGGATCAATGGGATCTTTTGGTTCTAGAAATGCGGTGGAAAAAAGAGGGCCATAAGAATTTTGAAGAAATTCATTTAGGTCAAGAATCATACTTGGTGGTGGTGGAGGAGGCAATTGCCGACAACTTGTAAATGGATCTCCTGTATAACCCGCTGGGCAAGAGCAACTGGGAGTATGATTAATGACATTACACAGAGCATCGAAACCACAGGAGCCTGGACAAGGATCGCGACATTTTTCATTGATACAAGCCTGGTTACTGGCACACTCGGCATTGATGGTACACTCGGGGCGGCAATTGGGTGCGGCTCCAATATAGTTGGGCAAACAGCTGCACGATGCCACACCATTGGTTTCTCTGCACTGCGAATAAGGACCACAGGGTGAGGGCAGACATGGATTCACTGGTGGCGGTAGGGGTTCATTATCCTTGGGCACGGGTACGGGCAAGCAACGTGTGAAAGCTTCTCCAGTATAGCCCGGCTTGCAGCTACACAATGGACTATGGCTGCTCACATGACACTCAGCATTCAGGCCACAAGCTCCAGGGCAGGGATCTCTACATTTCTGATTGATGCAAGCCTTATCAGAGGGACATTCAGAACTAACCACACATTCCGGACGGCAAGCTGGTGGTGGTCCCACAAAATCGGGTAAGCAAGAGCAAACGGCTTGGTTGTTCACCTCACGGCATTGGGCATTGGCTCCGCACGGTGAGGGATCACAAGGATTCACATAAACTGGAGGTTTGGCTGTAGATGTTTTTGGGGGTTTTGATATGTTAATTGTTTTGCAATTTAAATAAAAGCTTTCAATTCGCTTATAAGCATAACTTAAACTCTAGGGGAAGCGTATAAGCAAAGCATTGGGTTTATAAGCAAAGCATTTGATTTCGAAGCGAAAAATAAGGTTTGGTGAAATTAAATAATTAAGGGGGTAAATTTCGTATTCAGGTGGGTCGTATAGCTGCATTAAAAAAGAGATTAAAGTTATTATAGGGCCTCGTTGGGCGCCAGGAGCAGATAAATAAATTTAAATTGGTTATTTTTTATATCGGATTATATAGCTGCATAAAGGAAATTAAATATTAAAGTTATTCAGTGCCACGTTAGGCTCCAGGAACAGAATTATAATATAATTAATTCTTGAGCAAAGAAAACAATTGGTTATGTTTCCCATTGGATTCTGTAGCTTTAGGTTTAATATATAAAAAGGTTATCGGTGTACAAGTTGGACGCCAGGAGCAGTGAATTTTATCCCAGGGATATTTTAAAATTAATTTTGTTCCTGGGAGAAAAATTACTTTGTTTTTATTTTTCGTAGCCAGATAAAGAGTTAAGTATTAAGGGCAATGGGTTATTTTTCGTAGCCAGAGAGAGAGAGAGAGTTAGATATTAAGGACAATGGGTGCACACGTTGGGCGCCAGGGGTAGTGGATTGTAGCGAATGTCAAAATTTTCCTTGAAATTTTACAAAACGCCTGTTAACAAGTGTTTAATTAGGACTCCCCGATTTGGGATAATTAGTTATTAATTTTTCTTGAGTGAAGCAGACAAAAAAAAAACAAAAAACGTAATCTTACGTTCATCCAAAGGCCTATGACATTGCCTATAGGGATCACCCTCATAACCTCTTAAACAAACACAGTTGGGCACATGATTAACCACTTGACAACGGGCATTGTGACCACACGAACCGGGACAGGGATCAATACATTTCAGATTCTGACATGCTTTATGGGCGGGACAATCGGCATTACGCACACATTCGGGGCGACAAACTTCATAAGGATTGCCGTAATAGTTGGGTAAGCATTGGCACAGGCTTAAGCCATTGTGTTCACGGCAAAGAGCATTTGCCCCACAAGGGCTGGGATGACATGGCACGGAAACTTCCACTGGTGGATCCTGTTGTGGAACGCAGCGGACAAACGGATCTCCGACAAAGCCCGTCGGACAATAACACATTGCTGCATGAGACCGCACATGACATTCGGCTTGGTGGCCACATGTACCCGGACAAGGATCAATGCATTTTTGATTAGCACACGATCGATCCGAGGGACATTCGGCACTTGTTACACATTCAGGACGACAACGAGGAGGTTGACCTACATACTCGCGAAGACAAGAACATTTGGCGCTATTGTCAGCCGAAACGGAGCATTCTGAGTATGGGCCGCATGGTGATGGCTGGCAGGGGTTTGGTGAAGCAACATCCCTAATTGGTTCAAGGATTGGTTCAACTGTAAAAATATTTCCAGAGAAGATTAAAGTCGGTGACGGGACAGAAAAGGGGCTGTGATATAAACTACCTATGGGCGAACAACGAATAAACGGATTTCCCATGTACTGCGGAGGACAGGAACAACGTGGTGTGTGATCATACGTCTGGCATATTGCTCCAATTCCACATGCTCCCACGCATGCATCTCTACATTTTTGATTGAGACAATATTTATCCGAAGGACACTCAGAGTTGGTAGAACATTCCGGACGGCATGCGGGCGGGGAACCCATATAACCTGTTACACAGCTGCAAATAGCCTGACCTCGCACCTCTAGACAATGGGAATTCGGACCGCATGGTGAAGGATAACATGGATTCTCCCGAGGCCTTTCAACAATCGCAACATCTCTCACGGGCTCACAACGCATGAAGGCATCACCACTCATACCCACAGGACAAGAGCACATGGGTATATGGTTGCGTACTTCACAAATTGCTTGAATGCCACAAACTCCAGGGCAAGGATCTTGACATTTACGATTGGCACAGGCCTTATCACGCGCACAATCATCATTGAGCACACATTCCGGACGACATCCAACATAGGGGTCACCATAAAATTCGAGCAGACAAGAACAAGAACCATCATTGCAGACAGCATTGACACCACATGGTGAGGGTATACAAGGATCTTCATAGGCTGGAGGATTTTCATTGTCTTTAATTGTAACCTTTGGTGGTAGACATTCGGTGAAAGGATCACCTATAAATCCAGGTTCACATGCGCAATTTGGTACATGATTTACGACATTGCAAAGGGCATTGAAGCCACAGGAACCAGGACAGGGATCGCGACATTTCTCATTGAAACAAGCCTTGTTCGGGGGACAGTCCGAATTGATGGTACATTCTGGACGACAATAGGGCGGTGTGCCCACATAAGTGGGTAGACAAGAGCAAATGGCAATTCCTTGCCGATTGTGGCATTGAGCAAATTGTCCACAAGGTGAGGGGTAACAAGGATTTATGGGTTCGGGAATGGGTTGGTATGTGACTGGTCTGTAAGTTGGACGTTGAGGTTCTTCATAGATTACAGGTGGGTGTGAGGTTATTGGCCTGGGTGTTTCATTGATAACAAGAGGTGGTTGTTGCGGTCTTGTTGTGGTCGTGGCTTCTTCATAAATTACTGGAGGTCGAGATGTTATTGGCCTAGGTGTCTCGTTGACAACGATAAGTGGCTGTTGAGGTCTCGATGTTGTGGGCTCTTCATAAATTACAGGTGGTCGTGAGGTTATTGGCCTGGGTGTTTCATTGATAACAAGAGGTGGCTGTTGAGGTCTTGTTGTGGTCGTGGCTTCTTCATAAATGACTGGAGGTCGAGAAGTAAATGGCCTGGGTGTCTCGTTGATAACAAGAGGTGGCTGCTGAGGTTTTGCGGTTGTTGTACGTTCTTCATAGATAATTGGTGGCCGGGAAGTTATTGGGCGGGTGGTCTCTTCAACAACATGCGGAGGTTGTTGCTGAGGTCTTGTTGTTGTGGCTTCTTCATAAATTATTGGAGTTCTTGTTGTTGTCTTATAGATTACAACAGGTGGCAGAGATGCAGTTGGGAATTGGGGTCTCATTGTTGGTTCATGGGAAATGGCGGGAATGGCTAAAGTTTGAAAATCGAATTTAGAAAACAACTGCAAATTGAAATTAAGACAAGAGACAATCTTACGTTGCACGGGATAGCATCTGGTGAAGGCATCTCCCTCAAAACCGGACAAACATGAACACATGGGATTGTGATAAATAACACGACAATCGGCATTGAGACCGCATGTACCGGGACAGGGATCCGCACACTTATGATTGATGCAGGCCCTATTCAGGGGACATTCACTATTTGTGGTACATTCAGGTCTACACGCTGGCGGAGTGCCAATAAAATCAGCTAGACAAGAACAAACCGCCTGCTGGTGTACTACGCGACATTGACTATTGGGACCACAGGGTGAAGGTGAACAGGGATTTGTGTATTCAACTATAGGTTCTCCTAGGATAGTTTAAAGAAAAAGTAGGAGGAGAGAAGTGTCAAATCTATTTCTTTCATTTACTCGAAGCTCATCTTACTTTGTTGTATGGGATGACAGATACTGTAAGGATTACCGGAGTAACCTTCGTAGCATGAACACGAAGGCAAATGATTGTTAACATAACAACGGGCATTTTGTCCACACGTTCCCGGACAAGGATCTTGACACTTGGTTTGTATGCATGCACGCGAATTGGGACAATCCGAGTTAAGAACGCATTCGGGACGGCAACCTTCATAGGGATTTCCATAGTAGTTGGCTAAACAAACACAAGATCCTACACGATTGTTGGAAAGGCATTCGGCATTGGGACCACATGGGTTGGGTATACAAGGCTCTACATGTTCAGGCTGGGGCGGCGGAGAAGGAGGAGGATTTTGTGTATGAACGACAGCAGTTGGTATGTCATGGGGAATAGGGCGACAATAGGTAAATGGATCTCCCTCAAATCCGTCTTGACATAGACACATGGCCAGATGGTTGACACTGCGGCACAAAGCATTTGCACCGCATACTCCGGGGCAGGGATCTTCACACTTTTGATTGATGCAGGCCTTGTTGAATGGACACTCCGAATTGGAAATACACTCTGGACGACAGTAGGGTGGAGAGCCCTGATAGTTGGGCAAACATTTACAAGAAGCAGAACCCTGAACCTGATCACATTGTGAGTAGGGACCGCATGGCGAGGGTACACAAGGATTTTGGGGTATTACATCTCGAATTGGTGGTGGTGGAACCACTATGGGTAATAAAACAAAAGAGTTATTAAAGGTGCCTGGAATTTGCCTGTTCATATTCTTACTTGGTTGTTGACACAGTATGAAGGGACTGCCCGTATAACCTGGTGGACATGAACAAATGGGACTATGGTTTACCACATGACACAGGGCACGTTGGCCACAACTACCGGGACATGGATCCTGACATTTGTGATTAATGCAAGCATGACTGGCGGCACATTCGGAATCAGTAACACATTCGCGACGACAGGATGGTGGGGAACCCAACATTTGGGGCAGACATGAACAAATGGCAACACCATTTTGTTCACGACACTGGGCATTGGGACCACAGGGAGAGGGCACACAAGGATTGGGCAAATCCATTATGGGCTTAGGCTTGGGACGGCACAAAACGAAAGCATCACCTTCCATATCTTCGCTGCAGTGACACATCGGTACATGATTATGCACCAGACAAATGGCATTTGAGGCACAAGTGCCGGGACATGGATCTTGACATTTCCGATTGACACATGCCAAATTACTTGGGCACTCGGCATTTAGAATACACTCAGGTCTACACGACACATAGGGATCTCCATGATATTCGGGCAAACATGAACATTTTCCATCTCTACATTGGGCATTCGGCCCACAAGGTGAGGGATGACAAGGATCAGGGTCAGCCATTGGTGTGATGGAAGCAATGGGTTTCGTTTCCGGCAGGCAACGAGTGAAAGGATCTCCCACATAACCCTGACTACAGACACAAATGGGTATGTGGTTTGTAACCGAACAAAGGGCATTCAAACCACACGAACCAGGACAGGGATCGCGGCAACGCTCATTTATGCAAGCCAAATTGGTGGAACAATCCGAGTTGATCAAACATTCTGGACGACAATGGGGAGGGGAACCAACGTAGGAGGGTAGGCAACTACAAGTGTATTGATCACCCTGAATAACTCTACACTGGCTATATGGGCCACAAGGTGACGGAACACAAGGGTTGCGATAAGGTTCCCGGGCTGGCGGTGGGGGCGGTATAGGATAACATAATGTAAATGGATTTCCTGTATAACCAATGAGACAAGTGCAAACTGGCAAATGTTGCATCACACGACACTCGGCCTGCTCACCACAAACACCAGGACATGGATCCTGACATTTGCGATTGATACAAGCCTTGGTGGCGGGACACTCCGAGTTCACCGTACACTCAGGTCTACAGCTGGGCGGTACACCCACATAGTCGGGCAAACATGAACATCTCGCCTGGCCCTCCAACTCACTGCACTGTGAATTGGGACCACAGGGCGAGGGCACACAAGGATTCACATAATCTCGTATAGCTACAAACAAATTACAAACTAAGTACACATGTCTAGGACTACTTATAGGACAACTATAATTCTTACGTTCTCTAATCACATTGCAATAGCTATATGGGTCGCCAGAGTAACCCTGGTAACAGGAACAAGTAGGCTTATGATTGACGACATCACATTGGGCATTTTGTCCACAAACACCGGGACAGGGATCACGGCATTTCTGGTTCTGACAAGCCCTATTGGAGGGACAATCCGAATCAAGGACACATTCGGGACGGCAAGCTTCATAGGGATTTCCATAGTAGTCGGGCAGACACTGACAGGAACCGGCACCATTTTGTTCGCGACATATGGCATTGCTGCCACATGGACTCGGTGAGCAGGGTGTAACATGATCACGTTCAATCTGAGGTGGAGGTTGACAACGGGTGAATGGATCACCCACATAACCATTGACACAAAGGCAAGACGGTATGTGACTAACAACCTGGCACACTGCATTCTCACCACATACTCCTGGACAAGGATCCCGGCATCGCATGTTAATGCATGCCAAATTGCTGGCACACTCAGAAGAACTAATACATTCCGGTCTACAGTTTGGTGGTGCTCCAATGTAATTCTCCAGACATGAGCATGATGCGGAGCCCTTTTCAATACGACACTCTGAGTTGGGACCACATGGTGAGGGTATGCATGGATTTTGGGGTTCTTCTTGTATTTTGACCGGCGGCGGTGGTGGCAGTAGCTGGCACATGACGAAGGCATTGCCTGTATAACCTGCAGGACATTTACAATGTGGTATGTGATTGACAACTTGACATTCGGCACGAAGGCCACAGGAGCCGGGACAAGGATCGCGACATTTTTGATTAACACAGGCCATGCTGGGAGAACAATCCGAATTGATGCTGCACTCAGGTCTACAATAAGGCGGTGATCCCAAATAGTTGGGCAAGCAAGAGCACACTGCCTGGTCGTTGAATTCGCGACACTGAGAATTGGGACCACAGGGGCTGGGTTGACATGGATGTTGGGGTTCTTTCTGCACAGGAGCTATAATATCAGGGGGTTGTGAAAAGAAAATTCTAAATTTCGGAAATTTGAACATACTTTCAATATTTAGACATTGGACAAAAGCATTGCCGGTCATTTGAGCGGGACAACTACACATGGGCACATGATTGATTACATCACATATGGCTGCGATGCCACAAGTACCAGGACATGGATCCTGACACTTCTGGCGTATACAAGCCTTATCACGGCTGCAATCACTGTTCAAAACACATTCAGGACGGCATCCCACATAGGGATTACCCTCGAATTCGGACAAGCATGAACACTGCCCATTATCACAGCGGGCATTGGGACCACAGGGTGATGGATTGCAAAGATCCTTGGGTGTAACTATAAAATTAAGATCAAGGGAATTAAAATCATCTCTCAAAGGTACACGATGCTGATGAAAAATATTACTTGGTTCCTGTTGGACGGGTTTTGGTGTACACGATGTAAATGGATCTCCCACATAGCCCGAGGGACAAGAACACATTGGTGTGTGAGCGGTTACAGAACACAAAGCCGATATGCCACATGAACCGGGACAGGGATCGCGACATTTCTCATTAATGCAGGCCAAATTTGCCGGACAATCGGCATTGATGGTGCATTCGGGACGACAATTTGGCGGCGAACCAAAGTAATTGTTGAGACACGAACATGATGCCTGTTCGTTGATGACGCGACATTGAGCATTCAAACCACACGGTGAGGGTATACAAGGGTCACGTTTAACATCCTTTAGAATGACGGGACTGGATGCTGTACAAAATGAAAAAGGGAATGAATGATGAAAATTCAAATTGGAATTTTCCGTTCTATTTGATCTTACGTTTCGCCGGTATGGGTAGGCAGCGCACAAATGAATCGCCTGTAAAACCTGGCAGACAAGAACACAATGGACTGTGATTGCGTACACGACATTCGGCATTTAGGCCACAGGTGCCGGGGCAGGGATCTACACATTTTTGATTTACACAAGCCTTGTCGAAGGCACACTCACTAGACAAAGTACACTCGGGACGGCAGGCTGGTGGTTGTCCCACAAAGGTGGGCAAACAAGAGCATACCGCTTGATTTTGTACCTCGCGACACTGAGAATTGGGACCACAGGGTGAAGGTTGACATGGGTTGGTAATAACATCGTAGATTGCTAAAATATGGGGAATCGATTAACTAACTCTTTCCAGGCAAGCATAAGATTATCTTACGTTCTGGTAACAGATTACAGTAGAGATAAGGATCACCGGTATAACCACTCAAACAATTACATGTGGGCAAATGGTTACGCACCAAACAGTTGGCATTGCGGCCACAGGTGCCGGGACAAGGATCGCGACACTTGTTTTGGACACAGGCCAAATGGGCTGGACAATCGGAATTTATGACACATTCTGGACGACAACCTTCATAGGGATTGCCAAAGTACTCGGCCAAACATTTGCAAGCTCCCACACCGTTACGTTCCAGACACTCGGCATTGGCTCCACAGGGATTGGGTTCACAAGGTCGGACAATCTGTGGTGGACTAATATCACGCAGCTGTGAGCACAAAGTAAATGGATCTCCCGTAAAACCAGTTTCGCAATAACACATAGGAGTGTGGTTTACAACACGGCATTGGGCATTGGAACCACACACTCCAGGGCAAGGGTCACGACAATGCTGATTTATACAAGCATGATTCGAAGGACACTCAGAATTTGTGACGCACTCGGGCCGACAATTTGGTGGAGAACCAATAAAATCTTTCATGCACGAACACGAGGGATTGCCATTTACGGAACGGCATTCCGAATTGGGGCCACAAGGTGAGGGCCGGCAAGGATCCTTTGGTTTGGTGGGGCTATCCAATTGAGGCACAATTCGTATACGTTCACAGCCTATGAACGGATTGCCATTGTATCCATTGAGACAGCGACAAATTGGGCTATGATTGCGAACAGAGCATTCAGTATTGGTGCCACACGAACCCGGACAAGGATCGCGACATTTTTGTTGCAGACAAGCCTGATTAAGGGGACATTCATTGTTATTGCTACACTCCGGTCTGCATGAGGGCGGAGCTCCAATATAATCCGGTAAACAAGAGCAGACGGCCTGATCATTCAAGACACGGCATTGTGAATTGGGGCCGCAGGGCGATGGCTGACATGGTTGAGTGTCTCGAAGCGGTGGCAAAGGCATACACTGTGTGAAAGCATTTCCTGTCATACCCTCGGGGCAGTGACACATTGCCACATGCTGATGGGTCTCACAGATGGCATTGGAAGCACAGGTGCCGGGGCAGGGGTCTCTACATTTTTGTTGTATACACGCCCGATTGGAGGGGCAGTCGGAATTCAAAACACATTCTGGTTGACAGCGTATCAAAGGATTTCCCAGATAGTCTGGCGGACAAGAACACTGGCCCTCCCGGCAAATGGCATTTACACCGCAGGGTGATGGTACACAAGGATCTTGCGGTTCAATTGGACTGCGTTGAGGTTCCACGGGGGCAGCATGACAATTGACAAACGGATCTCCCACTAGGCCCGGCTGGCATTGGCATGTTGGGGTGTGATTGATGACATGACACTCTGCATTGAAGCCACATGCCCCGGGGCAGGGATCGCGACATTTTTGATTAATACAGGCTAAAGAACTGGGACAATCAGAATTGACGGTACATTCTGGTCTACAATTGGGTGGAGATCCCACATAGGCGGGTAGGCAAGAACATGAAGGAGCGCCGCCGATATCGCGACACTGTGAATATTGGCCACATGGCGATGGCAGGCAAGGGTTCAGGGAAACATCACGCGGAGGTTCCGCTACTGGCGCTAAAGGATAAAAGAAAACAAGTGTTAGGCATTGAACCCCACTTCGTCCACAACAACACAAAAAGTCTTACTGGGCGGTATGGGATAGCAACGGGTAAAGGCATCACCAGTATAACCCGGCTGGCATGAACATATTGGCGAATGACTGACAACACGACAATTGGCATTCGATCCACAAGATCCCGGGCAAGGATCGACGCATTTACGTTGTACACAAGCCTTGTCAAAGCTGCATTCCGAATTTGTGGTACACTCTGGACGACAGCTGGGCGGCGTTCCAATGTATTCGGGGAGGCAAGAACAAACGGCTTGTTGATTTATTTCGCGGCATTGGGAGTTGGGACCACAGGGCGAGGGTTGGCAGGGGTTAACATATTCTTTGAGAATGGCTATAGATAAACAACAACAACAGATAGAGTTCAAACGGGGAGCTCTAAGGGAATCCTAAAACATTGCGACTTACGTTTTATCGGCAATTGGCAACTCTGATAGGGATCACCTACAAACTCGGGCATACACTGACATGTGGGCAAATGATTAACGACATTACACAAGGCATTCAGGCCACAAACACCCGGACAGGGATCAACACATTTCTGGTTGACACACGCTCTGTTTGAGGCACAATCCGAATTGGCCACACACTCGGGACGGCAACCCTCATAAGGATTGCCAAAGTAGTTGGCCAGACACTGACATGAGCCAGCATTATTTTCTTGTCTACAAACGGCATTGGCCCCACAAGGATTGGGTACACATGGTGATATGGGATCCGATATTCTCACAGGTGGTATGGAACAGCCTGTAAATGGATCTCCACTGTAGCCAGGAGCACAAGTACACATGGCCGTGTGAGAGATCACAGAACATAAGGCATTCGCACCACACACCCCGGGACAAGGATCTTGACATTTGCGATTGATACAAGCCCTGTTCGAGGGACAATCCGAATTGGCAATACATTCTGGGCGGCAATTGGGTGGCGTTCCAATGAAGGACGGCAAACAACTGCAGGACGGTGAATCTCCTATGACACGGCATTCCGAGTTGGGACCGCATGGCGAAGGTAGGCATGGATTCGGTTTATCCTTCAATTTTATGGGTTGTTCAATAATCGGCTGGCAGCTAACGAATGGATTGCCCGAATAACGTGTGGGACATACACAAATGGGCGCATGATTGACCACATGGCAAAGAGCATTCAGACCACAAGAACCTGGACAGGGATCTACACATTTTTGATTTTGACATGCTTGATGTGGGGCACAATCGGAATTGATGCTACACTCTGGCCTGCACGATGGCGGATTGCCAATGTAATTTTCAATGCACGAACAGATGGCGGTATTCTGATTAACTCTACAGCGACTGTTGGGACCACAAGGTGATGGCTGACATGGATCTTGAATTCTCACGGGTTGGCGTTCCGCTTCACATAGTGTGAAAGCATTGCCAGTCATGCCATCAGGGCAACGGCACATGGGCACGTGATTGTACACATCACAGAGGGCATTTGAGGCACAGGTTCCGGGACAAGGGTCAACACATTTTTGATTTATGCACGCCCTATTCGAGGGACATTCGGTGTTGAGAACACATTCTGGACGGCAGGCGACATATGGATCACCGTGGTATTCTGGCAAGCAAGAGCATTGACCATTAGAACACTGGGCATTGGGACCACACGGCGAGGGATTGCAAGGATCTTCGGCTTGTACGGGTTTGGCTAAAAGAACAAATGATGATTGAAATTGAATCGCTTCAAAGTAAGAGTTCGCGAGTCTTACGTTCCGGTGCCAATTGGCAGCTGGTAAATGGATCTCCCACATATCCTTGGGGACAATAACAGGATGGTATATGATTTTGTACTCTACACAAGGCATTGTAGGCACACGAACCGGGACAAGGATCCAGACAGTGCATGTTTATGCAGGCCTGGTTTAGAGGACATTCACTGCTTGTGGTGCATTCGGGACGGCAATTTGGTGGCGCTCCCAGATACTGGGGCAGACATGAGCACGAGGCCTGGCCATTGACATTGCGACACTGGGCATTGAGGCCACACGGGGAGGGGGTACAAGGATCGCGAATGGGTTCACTTTGTCTAATCGGTGGCGGAGCTATAAAGATTCACCGTGTCTAATTATATTCTCACTCTTGGCGGTCTTATGCTATGACTTACGTGGTATGGGATAACAACGAGTAAATGGATCACCGGTATAACCGGATTGACACGAACAAAGAGGTATGTGATTGCGCACATTACACTCGGCTTGTTGACCACAAACTCCCGGGCAAGGATCTTGACATTTTTGATTAATGCAAGCCCTATCGTTGGGACATTCCGAGCTGGAGGTACATTCGGGACGACATGTTGGTGGTGTGCCAACAAATTCAGGCAAACAAGAACAAACGGCTTGTTCATTCAACACCCGACACTGGGAGTTGGGTCCACAAGGTGAGGGTTGGCAAGGATTGACATATTCCTTGACGATGGCTGTATAAAATAAGGACATAATTGAGGGATTTTGCAATTATCTTGGCGGGGGGAGTTCTTACGTTTCTCTTCTTTGCTGCAGTAACGATAAGGATCTCCTTGATACCCAAAGAGGCAATTACAGGTGGCCAAATGATTGCGTACAAAGCACTCAGCATTTTGGCCACAAGTACCGGGACATGGATCAACACACTTCTGATTAACGCAGGCCCTATTTGAGGCACAGTCGGAATTCACAACACATTCGGGGCGACAACCTTCGTAGGGATTGCCAAAGTATTCGGGTAGACATTGGCAGGATCCCACACCGTTCTGTTGTAAGCAAACTGTATTCGCTCCACACGGCGACGGATTACAGGAATCAAGTGACTCAATTTCTTGCCTTTGGGGTATGGGAGAACACAACACAAATGGATCGCCCATATAGCCAGTTTCACAATAACACATGGGCGTGTGACTTATCACACGGCAAAGAGCATTTTGGCCACAGAGGCCAGGACAGGGATCTTGACATTTTTGATTTTGGCAAACTTGATTGTTGGCACATTCCGAATTGGTTACACATTCTGGTCGGCAATTGGGTGGTTGTCCCACAAATTCACTGAGACACGAACAGGCAGGCGAAGAACCCACTGTTTTACAGAGGCTGTTGGGTCCACATGGAGAAGGTTGACAGGGATTTGCTGGTTCCACATCTCTTTGGGGTTCAACTAAGGAAGAATCAGGTATTTTAGCCTATCGCTCACACATGGGCTTGATCAACTCTCGTTGTCTTAACTTACTTATGCGTTGACACTGGACAAAGGGATTACCGGTGTAACCCTCTAGACAGGCACAGAATGGACTATGATTGACAACATTGCATTGAGCAAAACGACCACAGGTTCCGGGACAAGGATCTACACACTTTTGATTTTGGCATGCTAGATTTGCAGGACATTCCGAGTTTGTAATACATTCTGGACGGCAGCTCGGTGGTGAACCCAAATAATTGGGCAGACAAGAGCAGACAGCTTGCGAGTTAACTTCACGACATTGGGAATTGGGACCGCAGGGAGAAGGTTGGCAAGGATTGCGATAAACCTCAGCTTTAAGAAAATGTAAGGCATTTAGATTTACAGAACCACAAAAAGATGCTCAGAAAAAACCTACTTTTTTGTATGACTTGACAGAAAACGAAAGCATTACCCGTCATATCGGCGGGACAGTGGCACATGGGCACATGATTGTGCACCTCACACAAGGCGTTAGGGGCACATGTTCCCGGACAGGGATCACGACAATTTTGATTTATACAAGCTCTGTTCGATGGACACTCGGAATTCAAAACACATTCCGGTTTACAGGCTCTGTAGGGATCTCCTTGATAATCAGCCAAACAGGTGCAGACACCATCGCCCGAACAAATGGCATTCGTACCACATGGGTTGGGCGAACATGGATCACGTGGTGCATCCTTGATTAAAACTGGTGGTGGTGGTTCGGGTCTACATGCCACAAAGGCATCACCTATATAACCTATTTGACATCTGCATGAGGGTATGTGATTCATCACCGAGCACTCGGTGTTGAGACCACATGCACCCACACAGGGATCACGACATTTTTCATTAATACAAGCCTGATTAGAGCCACAATCTGCATTAATACTACACTCAGGTCTACAATTGGGAGGAGAACCTATATAACTGGGCAAACAAGAACAGGAAGGTTGATTATTTTGATTACGGCAATCTGAGTATGGGCCACAGGGCGAGGGCACGCATGGATCACGATACACTTGTACATCCTTAATCGGAGGAGGTCTTATGGCTAGAAAAAGTCGACAAACAAAAGGTATACACTTCGCACTTTGTAAACAGGACTTTTTTTATTCTTACTTGGCTCCGGAGAACAACGCACAAAGGCATCACCCGTCATTCCGGGACGACAGCTACACAGTGGACTATGATTTCGTACACGACAATCGGCATTCAAACCGCACACACCTGGACAGGGATCTGAACATTTACGCTTGATGCAAGCCTTATCCAGGGGACACTCGGAATTGGCTGTGCACTCGGGCCTACAGTCTGGTGCCACACCGACAAAATCTGCCAGGCATGAGCACACGGCCTGGTCATTGATGACCCGGCATTGAGAGTTGGGACCACACGGTGATGGTTGACATGGATTGATATATTCATGGCGTATGGCTACATGATTTCAAATGAATATAGAACATTTTTTATGTAAATGAAATGATATGGTGAGATTCAAGAGGGGAAAGGGGGTGGTTTAATGGTATGGTGCTCTGGAATTATTAGTGCAACGCCTACGTCTACTATTAGGTTAGGGTTAGCAAGCGTTAATACAACTCGTTCTATTGTAGTTCGCTTACGTTCTTGCGGCTTAACACAATAACTGTACGGATCTCCAGTGAATCCGGCAAGGCAATTACAGGTAGGCGCATGATTCAGTACCGAACATTCTGCATTGCTGCCACATGTTCCGGGGCAGGGATCTTGGCATTTTTGATTTTGACATGCCTTATTGGTGGGACAGTCCGAGTTCACGACACATTCCGGACGACATCCTTCGTAGGGATTGCCAAAGTATTCAGGCAGACATTGACAGGCTCCGGCGCCGTTGCGTTCCAAACATTGGGCATTTGCTCCACATGGCGAGGGATCACAGGGTCGTACTGGTTCATCGCGTATTTGCACCGGTATGGGTGTGCAGAGAGTGAATGGATCTCCAGTAAAACCTTCGGAACAAGTACACATTGGAGTATGGGATACAACACGGCACTGGGCCGAGGCTCCACACAGTCCAACACAGGGATCTTTACACTTTTGATTGACACAAGCCTGGTTGCTGGGACATTCCGAATTCGAAACACATTCTGGTCTGCAATAGGGTGCCGTACCCACAAATCCTTCGAGGCATGCACATGAGGGTGTTTCTCCCACAACCCGACATTCCGAATTGGGTCCACATGGTGAGGGACGACATGGATCCTTGGGTACAGGATCCTCTCGTATGGGTTCAATGATTTGCTGACACGCCACAAATGGATTTCCTGTATAACCGGCCACACATGTACAGTAAGGGCTATGATTGGTCACCGAACATTGAGCATTACGGCCACAAGCTCCGGGACATGGATCAATACATTTCTGATTGACACATGCCAAATTGGCTGGACATTCCTGATTTGCCGTACATTCCGGTCTGCAAGCCGGTGGGGTACCCAAAAATGAGGGAAGACAAGAGCATACAGCCTGAGAATTAACAACGCGACACTGTGAATTTGGTCCACAGGGAGATGGCTGACATGGATTCGTTTGAACACGAGCTGCAAGAGAGATAATTGCGGAAGTGAGATTTCCAATGCCACACAATCGAGAGAGAAAATATTTACTTGGTACAGGAGAGCAGACAACAAATGCATTGCCCGTCATGCCCTCGGGACATGAACACATTGGAATGTGATTTATAACTTGGCAAAGGGCATTTGCGGCACAAGTTCCCGGACACGGATCGCGACATTTGTTTTGTATACATGCCAAATCACGGGAACAATCTGAATTTAAAACACATTCAGGGCGACAGCCGCTGTAGGGATCTCCTTGATATTCGGGTAGGCAAGTACAAACACCATCATCACAACGAGCATTGGGACCGCAGGGTGAAGGATTGCAAGGATCGTCTTTGACGGTGGCTATAGAAACACAAAAACCCACATGTTAAACGACATTTCCTTTGACTCTATGTTCCGACTAAGCTTACGTGTTGGTGGAGGTGGTGGTGCTGGGCTACACGCGGTAAATGGATCCCCGGTATAACCTGCAGGACATCTACAGTTTGGAGTGTGATTATTAACCTCACACAGAGCTCCAAGACCACAGGCACCCACACAAGGATTGCGACATTTCTCATTAATGCAAGCCTCACTGCTGGGACAATCTGAGTTGACCACACACTCAGGTCGGCATTGAGGTGGCGCTCCAATGTAATTTGGTAGACAAGAACATGCTGGTGAATCTCCCACATTTCGACACACTGAATTGGGGCCACATGGCGATGGGAAGCAAGGATCGACGGGTGTTTTTTGTACCTCTTGGACCGGAGGTTCAGCTTTACAAAAAAGATCATTGGTTTAATAAAGCCGAACATTGCGCAAAATGGCCTATAAAAACTTACGAGGTATTGGTCGACACATAAAGAATGGATCTCCGGTGAAACCGGCTCTACACGAACACAATGGTCTGTGATTACGGACCTTACAAATGGCATTTGTGCCACAGGTTCCCGGACAGGGATCAACACACTTTTGATTGACACAAGCCTTGTCGAATGCACATTCCGATGAAATTGTACATTCAGGTCTACATAATGGTGGACTGCCGCTATATTCTGGCAAGCAAGAGCAAACCGGTTGCTCATTAATTTCACGACACTGAGAATTAGGGCCACATGGTGAAGGCTGGCAAGGATTGACATATTCTTTGATTGCTACACACAAAAGTGGAAACAAAAATTAATTCTGAACTAGTTCTTTTCCTCTCGGACGACTTACGTTGTTTTTCGAGCGAACACAAACGATATGGATCTCCAGCATAACCCGGTATGCAAACACAATTAGGCCTATGATTCAAGACGTTACAGATGGCATTCTGACCACATGTACCGGGGCAGGGGTCACGACATTTCATGTTTTGACAAGCCAAGTTGCTGGCGCAATCAGAGTCCAAAACACATTCGGGACGGCAGCCTTCGTAGGGATTACCAAAGTATTCAGGGAAACATTGACATGAACCGGCACCGTTTCGTTGGGTACAACGGGCATTAGGGCCACACGGACTTGGATTGCATGGATCAACTTGTTCCAGTTGGGGAACAGGCTGTTTGCGAACACATTGAACAAATGGATCGCCCTCAAACTCGGCTGGACAATAGCAACTTGGTGTATGCGACACCACTCTACATTCAGCACCGCTGCCGCACAATCCCGGACAGGGATCTTTACATTTTTGGTTGATACATGCCTGGTTCGAAGGACATTCGGAACTGGTAACACATTCAGGGCGGCAGTTTGGCGGTGCTCCCACATAATCGGGTAGGCAGGTACATGAAGGTGTCTCGCCAATCTCACGGCACTGGGCATAAGGACCACAAGGTGACGGCTGGCAAGGTTGTTTGGGTGCTGGTGGTGTAGGCTGATCTCGCATGGGTTGACAACTTACAAACGGATTGCCATCATATCTGTCGGGACATTTACAGAACGGACTGTGATTGCTGACATGACAAATGGCATTGCGACCAAAAACTCCCGGACATGGATCAGAACATTTTAGATTCAGACAAGCCTGATTGAGAGGACACTCTGAATTGGTGGTACATTCTGGGCGGCACAATGGAGGGCTTCCCATATAACCTTCAATGCAAGAACACACGGCTTGTCCATTGATTTCGCGACACTGAGAGTTCGGACCACATGGTGATGGTTGGCAGGGATTTGAGGGTATATCTTGTTCTAAAATACATGGACCATTAAATCTTAATACGCAACGCAATATCCCTACGATGAGCTTACTTGGAATGGGAGAGCAGAAGGTGAAAGCATTACCCTGCATACCTTCTGGACACCTACAATTTGGTATGTGATTGACTACTTCGCATATGGCATTCGAGGCACAAGTTCCTGGGCAAGGATCCACACACTTGTGACGAACACAAGCCCTTTCACGGGCACAGTCTGTGTGCAAAACACACTCAGGTCGGCAACCAGTGTAGGGATCACCATGGTAATCTGGCAGGCAGGAGCATTGTCCATCACGGCATTGAGCGTTTGCACCGCATGGCGAAGGATTGCAAGGATCGTCGGCAGGCACAATTTCGGCTGAGACATAATTTAAACACACAAATTAATACCTTCTCTTCGGTAGGAAATTTAAGCTAATCTTACTCTGTGGCGGTGGTATAGGATTACAAACAGTGAATGGATCTCCGGTATAACCGGGTTGGCAGCTACAAATCGGTGTGTGGCTACGCACAAAACAAACTGTATTACTGCCACAAGAACCGGGACATGGATCTCTACACTTTTCATTAATGCAAGCCTGGGCGGAGCCACATTCCGAATTGATGGTACATTCGGGTCGGCATTGTGGCGGTGAACCCAAGAAGTTGGGTAGACATGAGCAGGACGGTGTACCGCCCACATTACGACATTGTGCATTGGGACCACAGGGCGATGGTACACATGGATCTCTGGGTGGTTGTTGGACAACCGGTTCGGATTGCTTCGGTGGTATGCGGAAGCAACGTAAGAAAGCATCACCAGTAAAGCCGTTGCTACACGAACATATGGGGCTATGATTTCTTACATTGCACACAGCATTTTGACCACACACGCCAGGACAAGGATCGGCACATTTACGATTAATGCAAGCCTTGTCGGCGGCGCATTCCGAACTGGATGTACATTCCGGCCTACAGGCTGGTGGTGAGCCAATGTAGTCTGGGAGGCAAGAACAGACGGGCTGTTGATTAACTTCCCGACACTGAGAATTGGGACCACATGGCGAAGGTTGGCAGGGATTTACATATTCACGTATGGCTAAAAACAAATTAGAGCATTGAGAATCTAGGCTCGTCGCATGACAAAAACGACGCCACTTACGTTCATCTCTTACTACAGAGCAGAAATTATACGGATCTCCGGTATAACCAGCGAAGCAGTTACATGAGGGCAAATGATTTATAACTTGGCACTCGGCATTTTGACCACAAGTTCCGGGGCAAGGATCCACACATTTTTGATTACGGCAAGCCTTATTAGATGGACAGTCCGAATTTAAGACACATTCAGGGCGACAACCTTCATAGGGATTGCCAAAGTAATCTGGCAGACACTGACATGATCCGGCACCGGCGCGTTCTTCACATTTGGCATTGGCACCACAGGGACTGGGATCACAAGGCCTCAAAACTTCTGGTGGTGCTTGCTGTACTGGACTACACACCGTGAAGGGATCTCCGGTAAAACCTTGCTCACACAAACACATTGGTGTGTGTGAGAACACCCTACACAGAGCATTCTGTCCACACAATCCTGGACAGGGATCGCGGCATTTTTGATTTATGCAGGCCATGTTAGAAGCACACTCAGAATTGGAAATACATTCTGGGCGACATTGCGGTGGAGCTCCAATGAATTCTGGCAGGCAGGAACATGATGGTGAATCTCCATTGACACGACATTCCGAGTTGGGACCACAGGGTGAGGGAACACATGGATTGACGGGTGTCTTAACATCTCTAATTGGTTCCAAAACAGGTTCACATCTTACAAATGGATCGCCAGTCATGCCTTGGCGGCAGGTACAGTACGGCGCATGGTTGACAACGTTACAGATGGCATTGAATCCACAGGTGCCCGGACATGGATCACGGCATTTCAAATTCTGGCAAGCTTGATCGGGTGCACAATCAGAATTTGTGGTACACTCTGGTCTACATTGTGGAGGACTGCCAATGAAATTGGGTAGACATGAGCAAACGGCTGTATCCTGGACAACACGACATTGACTGTTGGGACCACATGGTGAGGGTTGACAAGGGTTTGTTGGCACAGGAGCTAAAGGCGAGAAAAAACATTCAGAAGTCAGCGGGCGACATAAGGAGTTGAAATTCGTGACTTTATTACTTGGTATGGCACGACAGTCGAAGAAGGCATTTCCCGTCATTCCTTCGGGACAATGGCACATTGGTACGTGATTGTGAACCTCACATATGGCCGTATCGGCACATGTTCCAGGACATGGATCCATGCATTTATTTTGGATACAAGCCCTGTTGCGAGGACAATCCGTATTGAGAACACACTCTGGTCGGCAACCGACATAAGGATCACCTTGATATTCGGCTATGCAAGAACACTGGCCGTTATTACAAAGGGCATTAGGGCCGCAGGGCGAGGGGTTGCAAGGATCATCCAAACGAGGAGGAGAGGTAGCTGTGATGTAAAACATTTGATTGAGAAACGGCGTTTACATGAGTGGCATATTTTCTTACGTTCTGGCGGTTTGGGAGAGCAGCTAGTAAATGGATTACCAATGTAACCCTCCTGACAAGCACACGATGGTGTGTGATTTATGACACGACAAATGGCATTGAAACCACATGCTCCAGGGCAAGGATCTCTACATTTCTGATTGATGCAAGCCTGTTGTGAGGGACATTCTGAATTTATGGTACACTCAGGTCTACAATTCGGTGGCTGGCCAATAAATGTGACCAGACACGAACATGAGGGTACACCATTGCTATTGCGACATTCCGAATTAGGTCCACAAGGCGAGGGCACACATGGATCACGGATTTCTTCACGTTCCACTTGAGGTGGTGGTGCTACAATTATTGAATGGAAATTTGTTGGTTTTACCAAGAATCTAACTAGGATTAGAAAAATAGCTTACGTGGTGGTATGGGATAACATCTGGTGAAGGCATCACCGGTATAACCACGATTACAAGAACACAAAGGACTGTGATTGCGAACCCTACACTCGGCATTTTGTCCACATGGCGAATTGGCACATGGATTAACACATTTCTGGTTAACACAAGCCTTGTCCGCGGGACACTCTGAGGAAATTGTACATTCCGGTCGACAGGCCGGAGGTTGCCCAATAAATTCAGGCAAGCATGAGCATACTGCCTGGGTATTTACCTCACGACACTGGGAATTGGGGCCACATGGCGAGGGTTGGCAAGGATTGACATATTCATTGCGTATCGCTTTGGTGGGAAAGAGAAAAAAGGAATTTAGTTGAAACAAGTCCACCTGGGGATAAAGACAACTTGAGGTCTTACGTTCTGCGGGCATTTGACAAAGACGATAAGGATCACCAATATAACCCGGCAAGCAATTGCATGTTGGCAAATGATTTACCACTTGACATTCAGCATTTTGTCCACAGGTTCCAGGACAGGGATCTTGACATTTTTGTTGCAGACAAGCCTTATTCGAGGGACAATCGGAATTGAGTAGACATTCGGGACGACAACCTTCATACGGGTTGCCGAAATATTCTGGCAGGCAGGTGCATGATCCAGCTCCATTACGTTCTCGGCAAACCGCATTCGGTCCACATGGTGATGGGCTGCAGGGAGTGAGCACTTCAATGACATCTCTTTCCAGGGCTGGGGAACACTGGACAAATGGATCTCCCGTGTAACCCTCAAAGCACACACACTGCACGGCATGACTAACTACTCTACAGTCGGCATTTAGGCCACAACGTCCTGGACAGGGATCGACACATTTTTGATTAATGCAGGCCAAGTTACTGGCACAATCTGAACTGGTAACACATTCTGGACGGCAATTTGGTGGCACTCCAATGTATGACTCCAAACATGAGCAGGATGGTGCCTCGCCTATGGGTTTACACCTGGAGTAGGGGCCACATGGTGAAGGATTGCAGGGATTTTGGGGAACAACATCCCGTACCGGTTCAACTAGGATTCAAAATTGATGGAGGAGATCGTTAACTTTCCTTTTTCCTCATGTAATTTCTAACTTACTTATGCGCTGACAACTGACAAATGGATTTCCGGTAAAACCGTTGGCACAGGTACAGAAGGGACTGTGATTGACAACCGAACATTGTGCCCGAACTCCACATGTTCCAGGGCATGGATCGCGGCATTTTTGATTCAAACAGGCCTGAGTTGGTGGACACTCCGAGTTGGAGGTACATTCGGGGCGACAGAGAGGAGGAGCACCTATGAAACCTTGTAGACAAGAGCAGACTGGTTGTTGATTTATGACGCGACACTGTGAATTGGGACCACACGGCGAGGGTTGACAGGGTTTTGTGGGAGTCATCAATTCTAGATCGAAATAGGGGACATTATTTTCGGATACTTTAAGAAATAAATCGGGCGAATTACTTTGCTGAGGAGAACACCTAATAAAGGCACTTCCAGCTGTGCCCTCCGGGCATCGGCACATGGGTATGTGATTGATAACCTCACAAATGGCATTGTCACCACAAGTACCCGGACAAGGATCCACACATTTGCTGCGTGAACAAGCCTTGTCACGGCTACAATCGGCATTCAATACACATTCGGGACGACAACCACGATATGGATCACCTTGATATTCGGGCAGGCAAGAGCAAATGCCATTTCGACATTGAGCATTTGGTCCGCATGGTGAGGGACGGCAAGGATCTGTTGGTTCATCTATGGATACAGACATTAACATTTTTTTATATCCCCAAGGAAAACGAAAATGAAAACGTGGAGAAAACTTACTGTAAACCTCTTCAGGAGGTGCCGGACTACATGAACTAAATGGATCACCTGTGTAACCCTCAGGACAGGTACAAACCGGTGTGTGATTTACCACATTACAAACGGCCGAAAAACCACATGAACCTGGACAAGGATCTATGCAACGTTCCCGTATGCATGCCCTGTCCGAGGCACATTCGGCACTTATCGAACATTCTGGCCGACAATTTGGCGGTGCGCCCATATAATTGGGCAGGCATGTACATGAGGGTACACCCTGATTATTGCGACACTGTGAATTGGGACCACACGGTGAGGGTTGACAAGGATCACGCTGTACGATATCCTTTATAATGACTTGAGGAGCTAAAGATAGTGAGAGGAGAGAGAATTTTGAATCCGGAATCTTGCTAGGACATTTGAAAATCAAATAATTACGTGGTATGGGGAAACATCTTGTGAAGGCATCACCCGTAAATCCGGGCCTACATTGACACAATGGGCTGTGATTGCGTACACGACATTCCGTGTTGAGACCACAGGTGCCTGGACAAGGATCTTGACAACGTTGATTGATGCAGGCCCTATCGCTGGCACATTCGGAACTTAGAACACATTCTGGCCTACAGGCCGGCGGCAGACCAATAAAGTTCTCCAAACAAGAACATACCGCCTGACCATTTAATTCCCGACACTGAGAATTGGGACCACATGGCGATGGTGAACAGGGATTTGAGGGTTCTTGGAGACGAATTGCTAAACAGCCAAGAAAGAAATGTTGCAATTAATATCCTATTAACGAAGAGGGGATGGGGACAAATAATTCTCTTACGTTGCTCTGGTGCCCTGTGGCAAAAACTATACGGAGCACCCGTATAACCTGGCAAACAGGAACATGATGGTATGTGATTTGTTACCGTACATATGGCATTCGAACCACAGGTACCCGGACAGGGATCGGTGCATTTATTTTGCGTGCAGGCACGTGTCGTGGGACAATCGGAATTGCGCAGACATTCGGGACGACATGATTGATATGGATCACCGAAATATTCGGGTAGACATTGACAGGAACCAATACCGTTTTGTTCACGGCACACGGCATTCGAACCACATGGATTGGGTTCACAGGGTGTGATTTGTTCGTTGACAACTCGTTCTAAACAAATGAGGCGAAGTAACGGCATTACGATTCGTGGGGTAGGGGAAAAAAAGAGAGAGAAAAAATGGATTTCGATTAAAACAAAACTCCATGAACTTCTCCCCTAAACTACACCACAAAATACAGGGTGGGCATAGCTTGGGGCTGGTATTAGTATTACATACTCTGGTGTTGAGTTTGCTTGGTGGTGAGTTTGCGTGGTGAGAACGTTTTGCACGAAAGCATTTAATTGCACTTTATATGGTGAGAGAGCGGTTATTTCAAATTTCACTACTTAATTTCATATTAATGTTGTGGTTGTTGTTGTTTTCGCACTACATTTCGCATGAAAATATGTTATGATTTGTTTTCATTTTTTAATACGAAAAATCGCCACAAGGTGGCAGTAACTATAATTATTGTGTAATAATGGTGCTCTAAAGGGTTCTTGCGAGAGGGTTCTCTCTCTCTTTGAGGATTAATTTTCAATTTTGTGTGGGTGTGTATGACTGTGAGCTGGGGGAGTAATAGTGTAACATGTGTGGTTTTGTTTAGTGTTTTGATTAGGTGGCTGGTGGCTGTGTTCAGTAATGGCAACACTACGAGCTGTGTTCAGTATGCACGAAATAAAACGCTTAAATTATTTTCGTTTGTTTTATTATTATTTTTGTTTATTGTTATTAATTCGGTTTAGCAAATTTTATGAGAGGTTACAATTTGCTTGTTTTTTTTTTTGTTTTTAATTAAGGATTAATGCTAATAATTAACTACAAATGATTAACGAATTAGGAAGCAGAATTTTCAAAAAAAGTCGAACAAAATAACCAACGATGTTTATTTGTGTTTTTTTTTATTAGAGTAGCAGCAAAAAATCCAAAAGTTTATAATTTTGCCTACAATTTCAAAATGTGGGGGCCAAAATATATTTTTCAAAGGCAGCAGGGGTTAAGGGGGGTTAGACTTTTATTAGGCGCAAAAAAATAAAAACGAAATTTCAAAACAAGTTTAACGCCGTGACAAGTGGTTAACCATAATGTTGGTATCTTTTAAGGGGTGTAAACGGGTCAATTGTGTTTTTCAAAAACCAATTTTCTTATCGAAAAAATAAAACCAAAGCATTCAGTTTCGAAACCAAGGGTTATGGCCTTTGGCCCAACATTGTACTAAAAATTTTGCAGCAGTTTTCTCAAACGTGTGGTATGATAAATAATGGATCGTACGAAACAACTACAATGTATATAAATAACTCTTTTAAGGGTGGGTGGGTGTAGTGGAATATTATTTTCGTCGTCAAAAAAAGCAGCAATACGATGTTATCGATACTATTTTCATTTCCAGAATTATTAAGGCAGATATTAGGGCAAAGGCAGTAAAAGTTGGCAGGGCAGTTTTGCGTTATATAAATATGTTTTAGGGCTTATTTCAAATAAAATATATATGTATATATGGTATAAAAAGGCATTCTAACTACTATTAAATTACAATATTAAAGATGTAATGTAAATGATAAAAATTTTGACTTTATTCAGCTAATAAGTTCTATTAGCTAATTATTTGTTTTTCAGGGATACAACAAAATAATAACCAACAAACAACTTCCAATAGACTTTGAAATTCAGACAATTCGTACAGAATTAAAGTCATTATTGGAATCTGCATTTCGCCGTAAACGATTTTATCAATGATGGACTAAATTATTTATTAAATTAATTATTAATTTGTTTCCAATAGGTTTATATAATTCTAGTCTTTAAAACTTTTTGGTATCCAAGTCCGATCATTTAATGTTTCAAAATAAGAAAATTAAGGCTAACATAACTTATTAATTGTCTGAAGATTATGGCGCCCGACAGTCAGTGCTTTTGTATATTTTTTTTGTTGTATATCAAAACTGTGTGAGCCCAACATGTTCGCAAAAATTGAATTTTTTCTTGTGTATCAGAAATCTGTCTTTAAATATGATACTGTCGGATTTGGCTGAATTGGCGCAAAACTTATTGGCAAATAATTACTGAGACTTTTATGTTGTCCCCCAGTATATCATATGTCTTTATTTGTCGCCATGTCGCGTCTAGAATTTGAATGTGAAGTAGTTTCAATTGGCGCCCAATACATTAGCAATTAATTACTGAGATTTTCATATTGTCCCCCAATATAGGATATGTGGGCTAACGTAGCTGTCATTAAACTTTGCACAAAATAAATTTGCTACATTTGAGGTTATTTCGTTGGCTATTTCTTGGAGATAGAAAAATCCAATATATTAGCAAATAATTACTGAGATTTTTATATTGTTGCTAAATATTGGGTCTAATGTAGCTGTGCTTGTACAAAAAGATTTTGCTACATTTCAGATTATTTCCATGAATGTTTTATGGAGACAGAAACATTCGAGATTCTCATATTCAAGTTTCGTTTCGTTGGTTTTGTCCAGATATCTGAAGACAATGGCGCCCAACAGTTAGAGGTTTTGTATTTTTTTGTCTTGTATATAAAACATGTGTCCTCAAATGTCATTCTGTCAAATAATTACTGAGATTTTTATATTTCGCTAAATACTTGGTCTAATATAGCTGTATCTATACAAAAAGATTTTGTAACAATTCAGATTATTTCCTTGAATATTTTCTATCGAGTCTCCCACTTTCAAGTTTGGCGCCCAACATGCGTCCAACGTATGGTAGCTACTGTAGAGTGTAAGCTTTAGAATACCTGGCGCCCTATTGGTAATAGATTAATGAAATGTAGATATAATAGTGCCGAAGATGAAATGCAGCTAAAATAGTGCCAACGATTTTCATATTAGCGCCCAACGTATGGTAATTAATTATTGCATCAACGTCATTCGGCATGTCGCCCAATAAATAATTGTTTGATGAAATGTAGCTTAAATAGTGCTGAATATTTTTATATTGGCGCCCAATGTATGACAATTAGCTATTGCAGGGTGTCAGCTTTAGAATATTTCTCAAATTAAGGTTCATTACTAAACAGTCAATTGGGGTTACGAGGCTCGAATTTGTCGTTTTGTCTCTTTGTTGTCATGTCAGAAGAATATAAACTATTGGAACCTCGAGAATATTTGTATTTTAAATGAAATTAAATAATTAAATCTTTAAGTATAAATAAATATTTTTTATCGTTTTTTTTTGCAATGCAGTTGTGTTTGTCGGGAATAAAGCCACAATTTTTATTAAAAATACAAAAAATTGGGGTCATCTAACAACGCTTTAACAAATTAGAACTATTCAGCTATTATTTCTTGTTTTTTATTATTTAAAAATATATATTAACGCGTTTTTTTAATGAAAAAAGTGAACATGAAGTGAACACATAAAAAAGTTGTGTAAAACGTGTGCTCATTTGCAAAAGTGGCAACACATAGAAAACAAACATTTATTGTGAAAAAAACGGAACAATGTGAAATGAATTCATTTTGTGATTTGCAAAACATAAAAAAGATCAAATTTTTCTTTCGAGTTTGTTTTTTTATATTTGATTTGTGTAAAACTTAGTTCTAATTTGTGCGCTGTGTTGGGTGACAAAGAATGAAACAGATAAATAGCTTCAAATGTATGTGATTTTCGTAATAAAACAAATGTGCGAGAAACTTCAGGAATTATGGATCGTGAGTATAGTAATTACTAACAAAAAATAAAATATCGAAAACCCTCCAGAAATGTCATAGCAATTTGCCTTGTCTTGACATCTTAACATAACAGAACCATAGAAATAAACACTTGTCTGTATAAATTTCCTTCTAAACTAGAAGAACATCAAACTAATGAGAAAAATTTAATTTTTTTTAATTTCCAAGTTTCTAGCAATTTTATTATTGCTGTCTATAAATCTAGAAAAAAATCTTCAGTGTATTTGAGTTTGAATGGAGATCAAACGATTTATTGGGCTGAGTGAACTTTTTGAATAGCGAGAGTAATGTTTAAAAGCATTGTTATCAATGCAAGATATTTTCAGTGGTACATTTTTTTGATATATTTTAAAACGAATGGCGCCCAATATCGTACATATTTTCGTATGCTCACGCTTGGCGCCAAAGTGCCACTAAAGAACTTGCTATACACAGTGATTTGTTTCAGAAAAAAAGATTTGGCCATTGTCCACAACTAATTGATACCGAAAGTCATCCAAAGCGACCTTGATGCCAACAAATTTTCTAGGTCTAGTTCTAGGTAGAACGAAGAAATCGTCTTTGAACAACTGCTTCCAAAAAACATTTTTTAGGAATTTTGGCGCCCAATATAATTTGGTCGTGGGATGAACAATTTAAACAAAATTTATTGAAAATAGAATGGCTCTCAACAAATCTTTAGGCCGGGAACATTTTCGATGGCTCGAATTCGGCTCCCAAGTATCGGCAAGAAATCGCTATGTGTATAGTTTCATGTATAGCACACAAGGAGGAAAATGTCTTTAAACAACTATATTTTAGAACGAATGGCGCCCAATTAATCTTCTATATCTGACATATATTCGAAGGCTCGAATTTGGCGCCCATGTATCGGCAAGAACTCGCTACATGTATAGTTTCGGGAAAGCATAGGAAACAGGGAAGAAATCATCTTTAAACGACTACTTTCAAAAACATTTCTTAGCAATTTTGGCGCCCAATGTAATTTCGTACGTGGGATTAACAATTTAAACAAAATTTTAATATATTTGCGTACTGAAAATGCTCAAGAAATCTTCTAGGTCTGGAATATTTTCCCAAGTATCGGCAAGAACTCGCTATATGTATATTTTCTTGAAAGCATAGCAAACCAGGAAGAGATTGTCTTTAACGATTGCTTCCAAAAGCATTTCCTAGCAATTTTGGCGCCCAATGTAATTTGGTACGTGGGACTTGCAATTTAAATAAAATTTTAATTTATTTGCATATTGAAAAACGAATAGAGCCCAACGAATCATCTAAGCCTGGAATATATTTGAAGACTCGAATTTGGCGCCCAAGTATTGGCAAGAACTCGCTTTATGTATAGTGTCATGTGAACATAGCATACAAGGAAGAAAACGTCTTTAAGCGACTGCTTCCGAATACATTTTTTATAATTTTAGGTGCCCAAATTAATAAGTTACGTGGGATGAACAAATGATGTAGATGCATATTGAAACTTGAACACAAAAACCGGAAAATAAACCTTATTTTGCTAACTTCATATAAAAATGGCGCCCAACAGATCATCTACATCTAAAATATTTTCATTTGTTCCTAATTAATACCCAAATATCAGTAAGAATCTGCTCCGCTGACTACCGAACGTATTTCGCTACATTATTTGGGCCCAGCGTAATCGAATATAGAGAATAAATTATTTTTTGGTTTATGCAATATAGAGTGGCGCCCAATGTATAAACTATTTTTAAATATTTTCGTATAGTCAGATTTAAATTATATTTTTATCTAAATTAAAGGGGAAGTCTTCTTTTCTTTGGTCTGTTTAAGAATATTGAACGAACGTCAGATTGAATTGGCGCCCAACAGTTTATAATGTGAGATATTCATCGATTTCAAGCCCATTTTGCCATAAGTTCTGGTGCTATCTTTTGAACGTATTTAATTGCACATAACATCTTCCTTAAAATCTCAAGATCCACAATTTTTCCGTTTCTCTTATTAAAATGTAAACATACTCTAAAAAACAATTTCATTCTTTGTTTTAGGCATAACCAACATATATAAATTTCTAATCATACTAAATTATTCAAAAGCTCTTATTGTTTCCATAACTGTTTTAATAAAGCTTCATGGTATTATTCTTTGTTTTGGTTGGTTTTAGTTAAGGCATCAATATTAATTTGCTTCCCGCAATATTGCTTTTCAATTTGTGTCTTTTTCCATAGGTATTTTTTTCAACATTTCATTATTTTTTTGTTGTTGTTCTTCGTATCACTTGATTACATCCACCACCAATAAATTACTATAACTATTCCCTTGGTTATGCCTAATACCTAACATATGGGACAATATTGAAAACAAATTCCTACCTGGTATTGGTTGACAGCTTGAAAATGGATCTCCGGTGAAACCTGCTTCACAGCTACAAATCGGCATATGATTGGCAACGGTACAGCGGGCATTGAAACCGCACGAACCGATACAGGGATCTTCACATTTCTGGCGTATACAAGCCTTCGTCGATGGACACTCGGGATTGATGGTACATTCTGGTCGGCAATTTGGTGGTGTACCCAAGAAATTGGCAGCACACGAACATGCTGGGCTATCGCCCACCTCTTTGCATTCTGAGTTGGGGCCACATGGTGATGGCACACATGGATGTTTGGGTTCGCGTGGTGCCTCTATCTTTGGTTCTTCATAGCATCGGGTGAATGGATCACCAGTGTAACCAGTATTGCAAGTACAAATTGGATTGTGATTGATAACTTGACATCTGGCAAATTGGCCACAAGCTCCGGGGCAGGGATCAACACATTTACGATTGATGCAAGCCATTTGTAGCGAACACTCAGAGCTGACAATACATTCAGGTTTACAGGCTGGCGGGGAGCCCAACATACCCATTTGACAGGCACATTTTGGACCTTGGGGCGTAACTTGACACACACTGTTGGGACCGCATGGATTGGGGCGACAGAAATCAATTGGTTCCTCTTGACGCACCACTTGACGACAATTGACGAATGCATCTCCAGTATAACCCTTAGGGCAAGTACAAGCCGGTATGTGGTTGTTGACATCACATTGGGCATTTTGGCCACAGGTTCCGGGGCAGGGATCAACACACTTCTTATTCAAGCAAGCCTTGTTGGGTGAACAGTCTGTGCTCAGAGTACATTCAGGACGGCATCCGACATAGGGATCTCCTTGATAGTCTCTCAAACAGACACACACTCCACCGGGACGGCATTCAGCATTGGCTCCACATGGCTGCAAACTGCATGGATCACTTTCCACAGGAGTTTGAGTCTTTTCTTCAATAATTTCAATACATTGAGAGAATGGATCTCCGGTGAAGCCAGTGCGACAGGTACAGATTGCCAAATGATTTTGTATGCGGCACTCGGAATTAATGCCACAGGTGCCATCACAAGGATTGCGACACTTCTCGGCAATACACGCCAGATCAGATGGACAATCAGTGTTGACAACACATTCTGGACGGCAATTTGGTGGTGATCCAATATAGTTGGGCAGGCAAGAGCACGACGGCTGATCTCCACTCACTCGACATTCGGAATAGAGTCCACAGGGCGAAGGCACGCATGGATTCTTGGATGGTTTTGGAGCATCCTTGGGCTCTTCGGGAGCCGGATAACATCTTGTAAATGGATCACCGGTCATATCCAAGGCACAACTGCAAATCGGGTTATGGTTGATCACTTCACATTTGGCATCAATGCCACAAGTGCCAGCACAAGGATTGGCACATTTGAACTTGTGGCAAGCCTTGTTCTGGGGACATTCTGCATTGACGGTACATTCTGGTTTGCAGTTGGGTGGTGCTCCCACAAAGTTTTCGAGGCAGGAGCATACGGGCAGATCATTTGACACGCGGCACTTGCTGTTCGGTCCACACGGCGATGGCTGGCAAGGATTGCCTGGGGTTGGTGGTGGTAACTTAGGTTCTGGTCGGCAGTTGGAGAATGGATCTCCAGTATAGCCTTCATTGCAAACACAATTGGGTACATGATTAACGGCATAACACTGGGCATTGGAACCACAAATTCCAGGACATGGATCTTTACATTTGTTGCGTATACAAGCCATATCGGTGGGACAATCCGAACTGAGCACACACTCAGGTCTGCATCCTTCGTAGGGATTGCCTTGATAGTCATCAACACAGCGACATGAAGCGGCGCCGTTGCGCTCGATACATTCGGCGTTTGGTCCACATGGCGAGGGCTCACATGGCCTGATGGGTTCCTCTCTTTGTTGCAGGCATTGAACAAAGGCATTGCCAGCAAATCCAGCCGGACATGAGCATGACACAGTATGGCTGATGACACGGCATTCAGCATTGGTACCGCAAGAGCCTGGGCAGGGATCGCGACACTTGTTGTTGATGCAAGCCTGCGTTGAGGGACAGTCGGGATTGATAATACATTCTGGTCGGCAATTTGGTGGTGAGCCAAAGAATTCGGGCAGGCATTGACAAGTATGACCATTGGGACCAGACCTGCAAACTGAGTTTGGACCGCATGGTGATGGATCGCAAGGATCTCTTTCGGCAATCGGATCTTTGGGAGTTGGTGGTGGTGGAGGAATATCTAAACACCTCTTGAATGGATCTCCTGTCTTACCCGGAGGACAACCACAAATTGGACTGTGATTGATAACCTCACAACGGGCATCAATACCACAAGCTCCGGCACATGGATCAACGCATTTCTTGTTAACGCAAGCCTGTACAGCTGAGCATTCACTGGATACCACACATTCTGGTCGACACTGTGGTGGGGCACCAATGAAACCATCCATGCACGAGCACACAGCATGGTCGTTGATGTTGCGGCACTGGCTGTTGGGTCCACATGGTGATGGCGAACAAGGTTCGACGGGTTCATCTGGTTTCTCGACCTTCAGTCTGCAATTGGTGAATGGATCACCCTCATAGCCTCGTTGGCAGGAGCACACTGGAATGTGATTGAGGACTTCACACAAAGCGTTAACGCCACAAGTTCCAGGACAAGGATCAACACACTTGTTGCGCATGCATGCCTTATCGCGAGGACAATCAGCCGAGAGAGTACATTCGGGACGGCAACCATCATAAGGATTACCTTGGTAATTGTCTTGGCATCTACATTCACCATTAAAGCAATCAGCATTCGGACCGCATGGATTAGGATCACATGGATCATTTGGTGTCTTAGGCGATTCTGTGACCGGTTCTGGACTGCATCGTACAAATGGATCTCCGGTGTAGCCATCCAAGCAATTGCAAATAGGAACATGATTTAGGACATGGCATTTGGCTTCGAAACCGCAAGAACCAGGACAAGGATCACGGCATTTCTGATTGATACAAGCCTCGTTGGGACCACATTCAGAGTTGAGAACACATTCTGGTCGGCAATTTGGTGGGGCGCCAATAAAGTCTTGCAAGCAGGAGCATGCTGGACTGCCACCAATGATTTGACATTTTGAATTGGGTCCGCATGGTGAAGGAACACATGATGGCGGTTTCTCGGTGGGATCTTCTTCAATTACAATGGCTGTAGAGGAATAAAGAAAGAGAAAATCGGGAAATTTGTACCTTATTGGATATTTCAATACTTGTGAATACTTACGTATCTTCGAACACTTGACAAATGGATCTCCCGTCATGCCTCTGGGACAGGTGCAGATAGGACTGTGATTCTTGACCTGACAAATGGCCATGTGACCACAAGTATGTTGACATGGGTCCACGCACTTGTTGTTGACACAAGCCCTATCGGCCGAACACTCAGAGCTGACCACACACTCCGGACGACAGTTGGGTGGTTGATTGACGAACCCGGATTGACATGAGCAAACCGCCTGTTCATTGATGTTGCGGCAAATACTGTTGGGACCACAAGGAGATGGCACACAAGGATTAATAATGGGCCGTGGTGTGACAGGCACTGGTTTGCATTGGAAGAATGGATCTCCAGAATAACCTTGTGGACAGGTGCAGGTTGGTACATGATTGTCCACCGAGCAGATGGCGTATTCTCCGCAAATATTTATGCAAGGGTCCACACATTTGAAACGGACACAAGCTTGAGCTGGCGAGCACTCATCATTGGATTCGCATTCACGGCGACAACCCACTTGAGCATCGTACGGATTACCTTCGTAGCCATCGTGACAGTAGCAAGCACCGGCTCCGTTACGTTCACGGCACTCGGCATGAGGTCCACATGGTGAGGGTTCACAAGGTGAGGTGGGTGGCTGTTTGGGCAATACGGGTTCTACGAGTTGACAACCGTAAATTGGATCTCCTTCGTAGCCATCGGCACAAGAACAAATTGCGTTGTGTTGAACCACCTTACAGAGAGCATTGGAGCCACAGGATCCTGGGCAAGGGTCAATGCAACGTTCATTTTGACAGGCCAAATTACTTTGACACTCATCGTGATTGGTACATTCCGGTCGGCAGTTGGGTGGTCTTCCAATGTAGTTAGTCTGGCAAGAACAGGCTGCCTGGTCACCGATTTCACGGCACAATGAGTTGGGGCCACATGGTGAAGGTACACAAGGATTCATGGGATCCCGAGGAGTTTGTTGATCCACAACACACTCCACAAATGGATCACCGGTCATGTTGGCCGGGCAAGTACAGATCGGATTGTGATTCACCACTTGGCATCTGGCCTGAGAACCACATGCGCCAGCACATGGATCACCACATTTCTGTTGTATACAAGCCCTGTTCTGAGGACATTCAGAGCTGACAACGCACTCGGGACGACAAGATGGAGGAGCGCCAATATAATTGTCCAAGCAGGAGCAAACGGCATGACCATTCGATTCACGACACTGACTGTAAGGTCCGCATGGTGAAGGATAGCATGGATTCAATGGTGCCATAGTTGTGACTTCAATAACAGAACAGGCGCGATGAGCATCTCCGGTATAACCTTCAAAGCATTGGCAGTTGGGAGCATGATTGATGACTCTGCACTCGGCATTAATGCCACATACTCCAGGACAAGGATCCTGGCACTTGTTGTTGAAGCAAGCCTTTGAGCGATCACAATCGGAATTTTGTACACATTCAGGTCTACAGCCGGTGTAGGGATCGCCGAAGTACTCGGGAAGACAGGCACAGGAACCGACACCATTACGTTCGCGGCAAACGGCATTGGCACCGCAAGGTGAGGGATTGCATGGATCGCGAGGACGTTCAGTGGTATCAGCTGGAAATAGATTTGGGAAGCCTTTATGAGTAAAGCTCACTTTGATATGGAATGGCTGATAGGGGTCTCAAAAAGGGAAAGGAAGAATATTTGTTTGAGGTATTGGAGGGCAAATTGTTGGTTCTATATTCTTTCTTCCCCCTTCGATTTTCTTTTGCAAACTGTAGAGTGATAGCAAGAAAAGATATATACTTATTTGTACAGCACTACAGCCAGAGAACGGATCTCCGGTGTAGCCAGGTTCACATTGACATGCAGGACTGTGTTTTATAACTGTACACTGTGTATGTATGCCACAAGCACCGGCACACGGATTCGAACATTTCTGATTCATGCAGGCCATATTGGCTGGACAGTCCGAGCTACTCATGCATTCGGGACGACAATTAGGTGGCCGTCCCAGATAGTCGGGCAAACAGGAGCATGCAGGCGAACCACCACCAACATCGATACATTTCGAGTTGGGTCCACATGGAGAGGGTACACATGGATTGCCCGTCTTTTCGACTGGACGAACATCCACTGGAGAGGTGTTGGTGTACAGGTTGACAGGTGGGTAGGTAGTTAGGTGTTGTAGAGTAGTACAGGTTTTTTGTTTTTACAGAGATGATAGTGTTGTAGTAGTAGTGTAGAGTAGAGTTGGATAGTTCAATAGGACCATAGGATATAACATTCACAACACGACATAGAACACATTCAGTATTACAATAATAACAAAAAAAGAGAAAGGAAAATAAAACAAACATTAATATATACATACATCATGCAGGGATAGAAAGTGAGAGAGAGAGAGGTGTGAAACTGTAAAAGATGAAGAGAAAGAAAAACAATGTCTCCCTCTTTCTTCTCTTACAGTTCCACCAGAGAAAGTGTAACATGCTTACATTTAATTCTAGTACATCTATTGAAAGGATCTCCCGTATAACCAGGAGGACAGGAACATGCTGCATAGTGATTTACAACTTGGCAACGTGCTTCGGCTCCACAGGTGCCAGGACAAGGATCTATACATTTTTGATTTTGACAAGCCATATTCTGAGCACAATCCGAACTGACAATACATTCGGGGCGACAATTGGGCGGCGAACCGATATAGCTGGTTTGACACGAGCAAACGGCATGGCCATTTACTTCACGACACTGGCTATACGGGCCACAGGGTGAAGGTTGACAGGGATTTTCATCGCGGGCAACTATAGCGAAAAAACAAACGAGTGGAACAATTAGATGCATAATCTTCCAGAAGCAAAGTGGCAAAACCTACTTGGTTCTGGTTCCGGTTCGGGAATGAGACGACAAGAACTGAGAGGATTGCCGGTGAAACCTGGTAGGCAGTGACATGTTGGCACATGATTGCCCACCCGGCACTCGGCATTAATACCACAAACTCCTGGGCAGGGATCGGAACATTTTTGATTGACACACGACTTGTCACGTGGACAATCGGAATTGACGACACATTCAGGCCTACAGCCGCTGTAAGGATCACCAAAGTAACCCTCGACACAGGTACAAGAACCGGCACCATTGCGTTCCTTGCACTCAGCGTTGGGGCCACAAGGTGAGGGATTACAGGGTGTCAAACGTTCTTCGGGTACCGCTGAGAGAAGAAGAGAAAAATCTAAGTTTAGCATATCGTTTCCTACTGAGCAAGCGAACGCTTACGTGTTGGATTGCAACCGGCAAATGGATCTCCGGAATAACCCTGCTCACAGCTACAAACTGGCGAATGATTGACCACATTACAGAAGGCATTGAAACCACACGATCCCGGGCAAGGATCTTTACATTTCTCATTGATACAAGCCAAGTTTGCAGGACATTCTGAGTTAATGCTACACTCGGGACGACAGTTAGGTGCACGACCCACAAAATCTGGGAGACAAGAGCAGACAGGCGTCTCACCCACCACACGACACTGAGAGTTGGGTCCACAAGGACTTGGTATGCAAGGATTCGACGGTTTATCATCCTCCACCTTACGTTCTTCGATTTTAATGCAACGTATAAACGGATCACCGGTGTAACCCGATGGGCAAGAACAAATTGGATTGTGATTGGTAACCTTGCAGACGGCTTCATTGCCGCAGGTGCCTGGACATGGATCTACGCAACGCAAATTCAAACAAGCCCTATCTTGAGCACATTCCGAGCTAACGGAACACTCTGGACGACAGGCTGGTGGGGTACCCAAATAATTGGTTAAGCAAGAGCAGACTGCATGTCCATTTACCTCACGACATTGGCTGTAAGGGCCGCAGGGTGAGGGACGGCATGGTTTCACGGTGTCTAATTCTATGGGCAAAGGAAAGGGGGGAATTTTAATAATACTGCCAGCTAGATTAGAGAATTTCAACGAGCTATTACGTTTGATTTCTTTGCGACAATATTCCGATGGATTGCCAGTGTAACCGGAAGGACAACTGCAACTTGGAGCATGATTGATGACATGACACTGGGCATCAACGCCACACACGCCGGGACATGGATCGCGACATTTGTTGTTGATGCAGGCACGATTCTTGGCACAGTCGGTATTGAGCACACATTCCGGACGGCATTCCGTGTATGGGTCTCCATGATATTCCGGCAAGCAAGTACAGGATCCCACACCATTACGTTCCTTGCAAACGGCATTGGCACCACAAGGGCTCGGGTTGCACGGCTCCGCCTTTTCCGGTGGTACAATAACTAGACGCGAAAAATCAAGTTCATTTTAGCAAAATGCATTTAAGAGGCAAAGCGAAGCAACTGTCGTTTCGTTGGCGATCATATAAAGCTATAACATCTTAAAAACTAAACTAAAACTATGTCTTACTTTGCGGACTACATTCTGAAAATGGATCACCCGTATAACCTGGCAAGCAACGACATATTGGTCTATGATTATTTACAGTACATGTGGTAAATGAACCGCATGAGCCCTGACATGGATCTTGACAACGCTGATTGATGCAAGCCATATTGCCGCGGCAATCGGAGTTCGAAGTACATTCGGGACGGCAGTTTGGCGCCCGACCAATGTAATTCGCCAGGCAAGAGCAAACTGCCTGATCGTTGTTCGGCGAGACGCGACACTGTGAATTCGGACCACATGGCGAGGGTACACAGGGATTCACAGGATCTCTTACGATTGGACGTTCTGTTTGAGCGTGATTTTTGTTTTGATTTTTTGTGGGTACAATAAATGAGAGTAAAAGCATGCAGGAGAGCGTATAAAAATTTACATAGAAAAAAAAGAGGAGAGAAAGAGAAAAATGTTGTATATTTGTATATGTATGAGAGAGATGATGAGTTGAATGAATGATATTTATGAGAATTTTTCTGGATGAGAGTGAGAGAGCATTTTGCATTTGCAATCCGTTCTTACTTTCTTCGTATATACAGCGTATGAATGGATCTCCGGTGAAGCCAGACATGCATGAACATATGGGATTATGATTGACCACGCGACACTGGGCATTAATGCCACACGTTCCCGGACAAGGATCTTTGCATTTCTCATTTATACACGATTTGTCCTGGGCACAATCAGAGCTGGTCATACATTCGGGACGACAATTGGGTGGGGCGCCAATATAATTGGCCACACACGAGCAAACGGCATGACCATTTTGTACCCGACAATTGCTATAGGGACCACATGGTGAGGGTACACAGGGATTGCTGGGTACGGTAATGTCATCTAAACGGAAAGTGAAGGAGTAGGGTAACAGAGATACATACACATCAAAATTGAGGTTTAAAACCAAGAGTTACGTTTTGGTTAGGGGGTATTAATACCAAATTTTGGGGGCATCGCAAAGCCACCCAATGAAGGAGTTCAAGTTGTTAGAGCATATTAACAGCCAATTTTTCTTTTTTTTTGCTATGGGGGATGTGGGGGGAGATTAATTTTTAGTTTGGAGGAAATCAATTGGTTAGGTGTTAGAATTTTATTCCTGGCTTTTTGTTTGGACTGTGTGAGGCTCAAACTCCTTCCATGTGCTACAGTATTTAGTAATTTGTGGTAAGTTTTCTTAGTGTGTGGGTGTTTTGTTTTTGTTGTCTTTTGCTTACATTTAGGTGTTTCTGGTATGGCATGGCAACCCACATTGGGATTTCCCGTAAAGCCCAATAAACATTCACAATTTGCCTGATGATTCAAAGCATAACATTCGGCATTATGACCACACACACCCGGACAGGGATCCACACATTTGTTATTGACACAGGCCTGTGATTTCGAACAATCCGAGTTCAGAACACATTCCGGTCGACACTCAACATATGGATCACCGAAATATTCGGGTATGCATTTACATGCAGCCGCACGATTACGTTCTTCGCACAAAGCATTCAAACCGCAGGGGCTGGGATTGCAGGGTTGTATGGGTTCATCGGGAACTATGTTGGGGGTAACAACGATAACAACAGAACAAACAAACAAAAAATGAAGCATTATTTCTCTGCCCGTAATTCTTCGATCTCTAAAAACCACCTACTTTTTATTAAGAGATAACAACCCGAAAATGGATCTCCAGTAAAGCCATCCTGACACATACACACCGGTACATGATTGCTAACATGACATTGAGCATTGTTGCCACACGAACCGATACAGGGATCAACACAACGATTATTGAGACATGCCCTTTGCGAGGGGCACTCCGAATTGATGGAACATTCGGGACGACAGTTCGGCGGACGTCCAATGTACTCGCGTAGGCAAGAACAAACGGCACCATTGCTGGAGACTCGACACTGCGAATTCGGACCACACGGTGATGGTATGCATGGATTTTGTGGTACAATGGGATCTCTTGGCGGTTCGGGTTCTTTCGGTGCGAAAAACAAAATGGAATTAGTATAACAAACACTTTGACGATGCCTGGCTCCTTAGATTTTTTGTAAACAGTTTTTGGTTTTTGCGTTTTAGGTGAGTTGGAATTCGGAGACGATTTGGGAGCCAAAAGAAATAGACTTGGAACCCTTTCAAAGGTTGCAAATTTTGAAAATGTTCTAATTGATAGAATTCAAGCGTTGCTTTATCGATTTCATCAATGAAAAAATTGATACGATTTTTAAAAATCACATTTTGTTCGAAACAACTGACGTTCTACTTCCCCTTCGGAACTTAACTAGAGCTATTCTAGGTGATATAGTGCTGGTGCCAAAAAATACCGCTTGTAAATAGATTCCGATACGTTACACAAGGAATTATATGGAATCGGAAGAATCTCTTCGCTATTTTTTTTTCATTCAAGTTCAACAAGTTTGACGTTTGTAAAAGGTCGTTGGATGCCATTCGACTCCAAAATGATTATTTTCAAACATCGGACTCGTAGAAGCACTAAAATTCTTTCTACAGAACGGTTTTGCAAGAATCTATTGGGTTTCTTTTGAGAGCTGGCGAACCAACGAAATCCTTTACGAGTCACTATTGATGTCTTTCCATTCGTTTGGTCCATCTTTGCGAAGATCAGGTTCATTGGTTGCATGGAATCCAACATCAAGAAAACGTATTTCGAAGATCGAACAAGCGCAGAATCTTCACCTTTGAATACGATTCCATTTGGTAGGTAGGTAAAGCAGATTTCGAGCGAGTATATAAAGAGTTTCTAAGTAGAACCGATATTCAGGAAACTGTAGTTCTAACATCGAACATGTAGAAATATAACATCGAACATGTAGAAGAATTATGATGAGCCATCTCTGTTGAATCCAACTTCAGGAAGTTGTAGTTGGAACATTTGCGACAACTTCCAGAAGTTTAAGTTCGAACATTTGTAATGTAAAAAAAGACTTCTATGGGGTTGTCGAGTTTGCTCTGTTTCATTAGGATCAAATTCGAACATCCTAAAAAATATTTTCAATGGTGAGTATGTGAAGATCTGCTGAGTGGAATCCAACTTTTAGAAGATGTAGTTCAAACAAGTAGAAGGATGAAGAATCATGCAGAACCATTTCTATTGAATACAACTTCACGAAAGTTGTAGTTCGAATATTGCCGACTACTTTGCACAAGTTTAAGTTCGAAAATTTAGTAGGTAGGCAAAACAGACTTCTATGGGATTGTCCAGTGTGAACGTTTCATTAGGATCAAGTTCAAACATCCTAACAGATATATCAAATGGTGAGTATGTGAAGGTCTGCTGAGTGGAATCCAACTTCAAGAAGATGTAGTTCTATTGAGTTGTCGTTTTTCTTCATTTTGTATATACGACCAGATTTATAATTTCACTTCGAACTCGATGATACAGTGGAGATTGGCGTAATCTGATCCAATGTTTAATGATTCTGGTGACTAAAAGGGCAGTGCAGAAAAAGAATTGTTCCAAATCGTTGGAAGAAGAACTTGCTCACGGGGGAAAATCAAAGTGAATGACATTTTTCTGTTCAGGAATTGATTCCGATTTCGAAAACATAAACGGAGTATAAAGGAATCACGATTCCTAATTTTTAGTGTCTCTGCAACTTCAAAAACTGTTTACAAAACCTTTAGGAGGATGAAAGCAATTAGCGGCATTTAAAAACCTACTTCTTTCCGGTTGACACTGATGGAACGGATCACCCGTATAGCCCTGCATGCAAGTGCAGATGGGCGAATGATTTGTAACGCGACATCTAGCATTGTGACCACATGTACCGGGACAAGGATCTACACAACGTTGATTTACACATGCCTTATCCGAAGGACATTCGGCACTGATGACACATTCTGGCTTACAATTCGGTGGCTGGCCCATATAATTGGGCAAACAAGAACATATTGGACGATTTCCACGTACGCGACAACTACTAAACTGACCGCATGGAGAAGGTCGGCATGGATCTTCGGGCAGTGGTAAGTATTCATCTGGCAGAAAGATAAAATTTCGGATATGAATTTCTAGAATTTCTAAGGACCTATTAACTCTACCGCAGCCGGCAAACGCTCAACGATTTAGGAATTGTGAAAATCTGAATAACAATTCCACAATCGTTGTAGTGTTACGGCTTCGGGAAGGTGGAAGAAACCTACTTGATGGCCTTTCAACACATATTCTCATGGGATTTCCCGTAAAACCGGGTTCACATGAGCACATGGGCTGATGGTTTGCCACACGACACAAAGCCCGATAGCCACACAAGTTTTCACACGGATCAACACATTTCATGTTCAGGCAAGTTTTCGTGCGCGGACAATCCGAGTTTTGTACACACTCTGGACGACAATTGATATATGGATCACCGAAATAGTTTGGCAAGCAGCTACAAGCTCCTGCACCATTACGTTCACGGCATATGGCATTGGAACCGCAGGGTGAGGGATTGCAAGGATCACTTGGTGTATCAGGGACCACAACTACAGGTGGTTCGAATAAAATAAATATACATAAGGGTAATGAGTATTTATAGAGTGATAGACGAGGGAAAAAGAGATAGAGATATAAATAAAAGCTATGGAGATAAAATACTTAAAAACTAATACATAGGTATATAAAACATGCATTTCTTTCTTAAAAATATATCCCACCACCTTCTTTGGAAACTGGAAAAAAGTGTACATTTGATAGATTACATTTAAAAATTGGGCGCCACATTTCGTGAGCTTTAAATGTGGGGAAATTTGAATACGAAAAATCGATAGCAAAGTATTGAAATTGCACTTACTTGCTCGCATACTGCAGCCGGCATAGGGATCACCTTCATGACCCTCAAGACAGGAGCAAACGGGTTTGTGATTCAAAGCTGTGCAAACGGCATTGAAACCGCATGCTCCTGCACAAGGATCTTCACAACGTTGGCCAATACAGGCACGATTCGATGGACAGTCTTGATGGATAACACATTCGGGGCGACAGTTGGGCGGGGCACCGAACATGCCGGGCAGACAAGAGCACACAGCTCTATTGTCCATGTCACGGCACTGGGCATTGGGACCACATGGGCTGGGTAGGCAGGCATTAATTTCAGGGTTAGGTTGTTTGGCTGTAAGAGAAGAGAATTTTCATGTTCAAGGTGTTCACGCCAACCTCAATTGTCTAACTTACGTTTTGGTACACATTGTTCAAATGGATCACCGGTCATGTCCGAGGGACAAGAGCAAATGGGATTGTGGTTAACCACCTGACATTTGGCATTGAATCCGCAAGTTCCAACACAAGGATCGGCACATTTCTGATTGATACAGGCCAAATGTTGACTGCACTCAGAACTGACAACACATTCAGGACGGCAGTTGGGCGGTGAGCCAAAGTAACCCACCTGGCAAGAGCAAGTGGGACGGCCATCCACAGCACGACAAATGCTATAGGGTCCACAGACATTCGGTTCACAAGGACTAACTGGTGTTCGCGTTTCCTTCTTACAGCCGGTAAATGGATCACCAACATAACCACGAGCACAGCTGCAAACCGGCACATGATTGGCCACCGAACATTCAGCATTCGCACCACAAGTGCCAACACATGGGTCGCGACAATGTTGCTTGATGCAAGCCTGTTGGGCCGGGCATTCGGCATTGTAGACACACTCAGGTCTACAACCGGTTGTATAGGGATCTCCAATGTAGGGTTCAATGCACGAACATCTGGCAATGCCATTACGTTCGGTGCAAACGGCATTTTCAGCACATGGGTTGGCATAACATGGATCAACATGATCTTGTGGCTTGATGACCTTGGAACAACCCACAAAGGCATCACCTTCGTAACCTTCCTCACAACTGCAGTAGGCTGAATGGGCAATGACCGTACACTTGGCATTGTGGCCACACGTGTTGACGCAAGGGTTTTCACATTTCTCCTGGATACAGGCCTTGTCCGCCGGGCACTCACTGTTCAGGGTACATTCGGGTCGGCAATATGGTGGACTTCCCACATAGTTGGCCACACAAGAGCACACTGGTCGCCCTTGCTTAACTTGGCATATCGAGTTTGGTCCACATGGTGAGGGAAGGCATGGATTCTCAGGTCTTGGGTGATCTACTTCCTTGGGTTGTTCTTGTACGGGTACACATGAAACGAATGGATCTCCTTCATAGCCCGACTCACAAGAGCAAATGGGGTTATGATTTTGGACCTTGCATTTGGCTGCAACACCACAGGTACCAGGACAGGGATCGGCACAACGTTGATTTATACATGCCTGCTGCAGGGGGCACTCCGAGCTGACAATACATTCCGGCTGGCAGACGGGCGGTGAACCCTTGAAATCTGGCAGACAGGAACAGGCAGCATATCCCTCGGGCGATATTAAACATCTGGCATTTGGACCACATGGTGAGGGTTCACAAGGATTTCTGGGTGTATCGACCGGTAGATAGGTATTGGGGATTTGTGGAGTTCTGGAACATTGTTTGAATGCATCACCGGTATAACCCTCGGGACAAATACACACCGGGCCGTGGTTAACTACCTGGCACAGGGCATTGATGCCACAAACTCCCGCACAAACATCCACACATTTTGAATTGACACAAGCTCTGTCCACGGGACAATCGGAATTGAGCACACATTCTGGTCGGCAGCCCACGAAGGGATTACCGAAGTAACCCTTGCGGCAGACACACGAGAGGACACCACTTTGTTTTTTACAATCTGCATTGGCGCCACACTGCAATTTGGCACAGCTGGGCGATGGTGTGGGCTTGTCACGTATCGGAACATCACAGTGATCATATGGATTACCATAGAGTCCTGGAGGACAGGCACAAATCGGATTGTGTTCATAGACATGACAAACGGCCTTGTGACCGCAGGAGCCGGGGCAGGGATCCAAACATCTAGAACCTAAACATGCCTTGTCGAAGGGACAATCAGAATTCGAAATACATTCAGGACGACAGCGTGGATTATATTGGGCATCAGGTCCGAAACAGGGATCGCAAAGAGCCACACCATCTGTGTAAACGGAACAAACATCTGAGGGGCCGCACGGCGAGGGTACACAAGGATCACGTGATACATTGTGTAGCACACCTATGGCAATACATTGACGGAAGGCATCTCCAGTGAAACCATCCAGACAGCGGCAAACCGGGGTATGTTGTTGTACCGAACACAACGCATTGATTCCACAAATAGTGCCAGCACAAGGATCGATACATTTGTGGTTGATACAGGCTTGATTGGAACCACAGTCCGAGTTGATGTCACACTCGGGGCGGCAGCCAGTCTTGGGATCACCCAAATAGCTGGGCAGACATGAGCAAACGGCGCGGTTATTCATTACCTTACATTCACTGTTCAAACCACATGGACTAGGCACGCAGGGGTTCTTGTGTTTCTTGGGCACATCCAAGGCATAGCAGAAGACACCGGGATTACCAGTTAGGCCGGGATTACATGAGCACACTGGATGATGTTGCTCAACACGGCAGTTGGCACCATGGCCACAGGCTCCAGGGCATGGATCGTGGCATTTGAAGCCCATACAAGCCCTGTCGAAGGGACAGTCATCATCAACTTGACATTCGTAACCATGACAGCCTAGCGCAGAGTTTGGATCTCCAGCCAAGCCTTCGGGACAAACACAGGAACTTTGGCCATTGGGAGATATAACACATTCGGCATTAGGACCGCAAGGATTTGGTTCACATACCGAGCGTGGTGGTTCACGGCAGTTTTGATATGGATCTCCAATGTAACCAGGACGGCAATAGCACTGCTCACGATTATCGGTAACATAACAGTCGGCATTTTGGCCACATGGACCGGGCTTGCATAGTTCAATGGTAACCGATGGCTTCTCACACAAACGGAATGGATTTCCAATCTTATTGTCGGGACAGAAGCACACTGGGTTGCGGGTAGAGTCACAAATGGCGCCAACGCCACAAGGATTCGGGTCACAAGGATTGATGGGTTCAATGCAGCCGCGTATGGTGTTGGGACTTTCCACATAGCCTGGCAGGCAGGTACATTTCGAGAAACCATTCGACAATGTGGTACACTGGGTGTTGGGTCCACATGGTGAGGGGTCACAGGGATTCGATGGCAGTTGACAGGGTACGTTAGGTGGTTGACCTTCATATTCGGGTAGGCAGAAACAAATTGGTGAGTTGGAGACCATGCGGCAGCCAGAGTTGGGTCCACAGGGATTTGGTGTACACTCATCACCCTCAGGAACTGGGGAGAGAAAGAAAGAAAATGTTATTAGAATGGAATTGAGAATGGGAGAGGGGGTTGGGAGATGGATACTCACTGCAATTCTTGAAGGGATTTCCGGTAAGACCCTTGGGACAATAACAAATGGGATTGCCGTTATCCAATTCACACAAGGCATTCGTGCCACATGGATTGGGATCGCAGGGATTGCTGGGAGGACTGCAAGCAATTGCTGGATTTCCTGTATAGCCAGGAGGACATTTACAGATACCACGATGATTGACAACATCACACAGGGCATAGGCACCACAGCTGCAGGGCGAGGAACATTTGCCATTGATACACGCCTCACTGGCATCACACTCCCCATCGGAACGGCAACCTTGCAGCACGCTGCACTCAACATAGGCATTACCCACATAGCCGGCCAAGCAGCGGCATTCAATGCCATGATTGACGGCGAAGCATTCGGCATTTTCACCACACGAATCCTCTTGGCATGGATTAATGCAACGTCTGTTCAGGCGATCGCACAACTTGTTCGGAGGACAATCCTCGTTGTATTGACAAACCGGAGGTGATTTGTAGGCTATTGGATGTTTTTGTTTCGTTTTGTTTTCGATAGGAATTATGGGTGTTTTTGTTTGTTTGTGGTTAAGGGGTGAAAGTGGTTCGGATTTGTTTGTTCGTATGGTATATTGTCGGTGTATTTATACAAGTTTTGTTGTTGATAGCAATTTTGCGCAGTGTATTATTGTTGTATTTTGTACACCAGTGCATACAGATTGCAGGGTTGTATTTTTTGTTTGTTTATTTTACAGTGTTGTTGTTTGATTGTTTTTTATTTATTATTTTTATTTTCAATGTGAATGATAAGAAAGATTAAAAAGTTTTGATAAGATTAGAAAATAGGTTTTAGGGGTGCTTGAGATATAAAGTATTTGCTTTGGTTAGAGCTTCCAAACTTACCTGGTTGACAGCCAACATAACCATTACCCTCATAGCCATCGGTACAGCTGCATTCGGCGGCGTGATTGGTGTTAACACAGACAGCATTTTGGGCACACGGATTGTGGGCATCACAAGGGTGGAGACAACGTTGATTGATACAGGCCTCGGTAATGGAGCAATCAGAATCATGAGTGCATTCCACTGATGTAGAAAGAGGAAGAGAAGAAATTTTCGAAATTAGTATAGGCCAACATTTTTGGTTAGGTAAATTCGAAAATTTTTCAATTTAACTCTTATTGTTGATTAATATTTGTTTTTGTTTTTTTCTCTCTTTAGCATGGAATGAAAATTGTTGATTAGCTAAGGTTAGATTTTGTTTTAGTAGCTTACTTGATTTGTCGGCCGTTACACATTTCACCGTTGGATTACCTTCATGTCCGGGTGGACATGAACATATTGGCCTGTGCATTTTGGCAACACACTTAGCAGTGGCCGCACAAACATTGGCAAACTCACAGGGATCTTGACACAGACCCATGTAACAGGCTTCACTTTCAATACAATCATTATTCGATTGACAAGGTTCCGGATTCTTGGGTCTACCAGGGGATTCTGTACGATTGTTAAGGTAAGTAGTTGATTTGGTTTTGATGAGAGGGTTAAGAGAGATAAGTTAAAAAAAAACATGTTATTATTGTTATTGCTGTTGTTTGCATTGATATATTGAAAATAAACAAATGTTAGGTTATGTGAGATTTTATTTGATTTGCTATTAAAATAATATGACACTACTTGGGGTGTTTGTTCTATGTACACATAATGTCGGGGAAATGTACAACAAGAGTGGGAGAAGAATTCAGTATATTTGCTGTACAAGGACACAAATATTTACAGTGCTCGGGTCGAAATTAAGAGAAAGGAACCTTAGAAATTCTACATACATCAGCGATCTATCGGGACCTATATGTCTGAGACCATTCTGGACTAATGACCTGTTTCTGTCCGCAAAGAAACTACATGAGTGGCCCTTAAAAAAAAAAACAGAGAGGAATTTGTAATTTTTAAATTGTATCCGTAGATATCAAACTGAAGTCTTAATCGAAATTGGAACTCAATATCTTTTGGCAGTTTAGAATTAAAAATGTAAGGGTTTCAAAATAGAATTATATTGTATAGAAGAATTGGACAATTAATAATGGAGCAATACACAAGTAAAGAACGTGTCAAAATCTTTTCAAAGCAACGGTCCATTGTGTTGGCTCAGTTTGCATACCGTCATCAATTTAATGTGCGGGTTGCAACCTCTCAATCAACAATGAACCGTTTCAAATTTTCGACAACAAGGAGTCTGAGAAACCTTCCTGGTTTCTACGAACTACTACGAACTATCAACATGTTTGACAATATTCAAGTGGTGCAGGATTCTAGAAACATCAACCAGGAGATCTTTGACACAACTTGGCCTCTCAAGAGGGTCGGTGATTACCAGAAGAATGTTTCCATACAAAATTCAATTTGTTCAAGAATTAAAAACGACAGATTCCCAGCAATGACTTGACTATGCAATTAATTTCCTGCAAAAATCGCAAAAGAAATTTTTTTTTATGAAATTTTATTCATAACTTGGTTATGAATGACGAAGCCCAATTCCAATTAAAAACTGTAGGATATGGGCTACGGAATGCCCAAGAGTACTTCATCAACGACAATTACAACTAGTTAAGTGTACAGATTGCTGCGGTATTTCTTTAGAAGGGATTATGGGCCCATATTTTTTGAGGTGTCGACATTTCCATCACAGCTGAGATCACCATATCGAGCCATGTTGGAAATTTTTGTAAGGCCAGCCGTGAAAGAATCATTTGCCCATATTTTTTTTTTGAAAATGAATGAGGTGTCACCATTTCCGTCACTTGTGATCGATATCGGGCCATGGAAAACCTTGCGCAAATATGGTTCCAAAAGAATGGAGCCACAGCTCACATTGCGAAGGCTCTTTTACGCGACATCTTTGGTGAAACAATAATTTTGCATAGCAACAATTTTAATTGGCCTCCGCGTTGCCCGGAATTAACCGCTCCAGACTGTTTCCTTTGGAGTTATTTAAAAGGGGAAGTTTATGCTAATAAGCCTAGGACTATTGAGGAATTAAAAATCAATATTCGAGACGAAATTGACAACATAAAATCGGAAGTTTTGCGAAAGGTCATGGAAAATGTGCGGGATATCATTTTTAATTACTAATCTACAAATATTCCATATAAATTTATTGTATTTAAAAACCAAAAAAGTTACAAAAATTTGTCTTAAATAAAAAGTTATAACGAATTCACACCACTTCGATGTTTCTGGGATTATCCTGTATTACTGAGGTGACCACTCAAAGTTCCTTCTCTTTTGAGAGTAACATTCTCATGTTATGCAAGTATTAGAAATCCCGGTATTTCATAAAATATCAGTAACCCAGGTTGAAGTAAGTGCCCGCATTCGTGCTCTCAGTGAATAAAATCCTCTCCCTGATACATATGAAGTCATAGATAAACTATTGACTCACACATTAATAAAAAAAGAGAAGTAAAAGTGCATCTCTGTCTAACGCTGCAGTAATCGCAAGTCTCTCAACAGTTGTTTCATACACAATAGTAAATGTGCGGGAACTAACAAGTTTCGCTCTTTGAATGAATCTAGAGTAGAACAAAATAGAGAAAAGTCGCAGTAATCCATGTTGAAGTAAAGCAGGGGTGCTCAAGAAGAAATATCTCTTTTCAGTTAAATTTCTCTTTGCTTATTTAAATCAAGAACAAAACAGTGTTAAGTCATTATTTATACAAATATTTTTTATCCATTTGCTTTATAAATTATTTTGCAAACATTCATGTTTAAAAACAATTAAATAGAACCGTAAAATATAAAGAAAAACAGAATTTTAATTTTCTCTTAAATTATCTCTTTTTTCTCTTTATGTTCTAGAACACGGTTTTGAGCACCGCTGAAGTAAAGGCTCACACGTGTACTCTTAGTGAATACAATACTTTCTGTTATAGATATATGAAGACATATATAAACAATTGACTCACACATAAAAACACAAAGAGAAATAAAAGTGTGATTCTGTCGCAGGCTGCAGTAATTGCAATTCACTCCGCGCAAACATTGAATTATTTAATCTACTCTTGTCTCATACAATATTAAAAGCGTGAGAACTAAAAGATTTCGCTCTCTGAAAGAATCTGAAGAGGAGTTCCACTTTTATATTCTTCCAACTTTGTTACTCCATGAGCAGATAGTTTTGTAATTGATTTCTTTGGGTGTGGAGAAAATGTTGCTTAATGAGAGCACGAGGGCCTTCATTGCCAGATACTGTTTTACACACAAAACTGTGATTGCGTGGGTACTCTAACCAAGCGTTCAAGTTCTCCTTTTTGGAGAGCCCCGAAGTAAAGCCAAATCAGAATATTATTACAACGGAGAGAAGAGTAGTTGTAGCCAACAAGGAAAAGGAACTAATTCCTTATCTGAAGAGGAACTAGTTAATTTTCTGAATAGGAACTAGTTCCTTTTCTGAAGAGGAACTAGTTCATTTTCTGAATAGAAACTAGTTCCGTTTCTGAAAAGGAACTAGTTCGTTCATCTAGTTCCTGTTGGTCCAGTCTTCTAACTAGCTCAAGATATACCGAGCGGAATTTTTTTGTTTTGGGGCTAACCTAAAATCCAGATATCCTTGACAATTTATCAACTACTTTTAAATTTTAAATACAAACAAAGTAAATTGCATATATACAAATATATCTTTAGAGAAGAAAAAAGGAATAATAATGTAAAGTTTAATGGTTTTTAATATATAATAGGGGAAGTATACCTTTTACACAATTCGTTTCAGTGATTCCATCACCACGACACTTATTACGACATTGTCCCATAATACACAATTGATTAGGGGCGCAATTAGTATGAACTGTACAAGTAGTGTTAATAATTGTGATTATGGTGCTGGTAGTGGTAATGCTTGTTACTGTAGTGGTATTTTCGGTTGATGTTGTGGGGATCGTAGTTGTGCTAGGGATCATAGTTGACATGAAATCTGGTGGTGGTTCAGAGGAGGTTTGATTTTTGCCAGTAGCTGGCATTTCCGTGGTCGACACACCAGTTTCTGGCATCAGCATTGTTGTGGTGCCGGGTACCTCCGTCATGCTTGTGGTAACCTTTTCCGTAATTACCGGGAACATGGTGGTGGTCATTTCTTCTAAAATTTTGGGTTTCATTGTTGTGGGCATTGACTCATCCAACATGGTTACATGTTTTGGACTTGTCATGCCAATCTTTTCGGTTGTTGTCGTAGTTATGGGTTCCATTACATCGGGAGGACTTTGCATGGTTGTGGCTGCCACGGTGGGTGGTTCCCGGGTGGCCTGTGTCGATTCTGGTGTTATGACCGGAAACATGGTTGTCTTATCCATTGCCACCAAAGGCTTCTCGGTACTTGGTATTTCCTCAGGGATTTGAGGTTTATCGGTTACCATAATTACCGGGAATGTGGAACTTTCATATTTGGGTGTCGTCGTAGAGGTTCCCGTTGTAGTGGTGGCATTATAGAACTCTTCCTCTTGTGAGGTGTCTATACGCGTGGTTTTCATCTTGGGCGTTGTGGGATAATCAAATGGACCCTTGACATCTTCACCTCTTTGCGGCGGAGTGGTGGTGGTAACAACCGGACCTGGGGTGGTACTGGTGGGAATTTCTCCCGCCGTTGTATCGGTAATATTATTCTCACCATCCCGATATGTTTTCGGTGGTCCAGTTTTCATTACCGTTGTACTTTCTACATCCTTGGAGGAGGATGTTGAACTTACTGTTGTTGTTGTTGCTGCTGTTGTGGTAGATGTGGTCTTCACCTCTGGTTCCTCGGTTGTGCTTGTTGTTGTAAAGTCTTCCACACCTTCATCTTCTTTTTTAGTGGTTTTAGATTTTTGTGTCGTAGATGTAGTGGTGCCCATCGACGATTGGGTGCTTGTTTCGATGGCTTTGGTTATTGATGGTGTAGTTGTTGTGGTGGTGGTGGAGGTGGCAGTGGTTAATGTGGTAGTGTTGCCAGTTATGATTTGCTTATCTTTAGTGGGTGGTTATTTTTTGTTTTTTTAATATGTACACAAGGAGTTTGAAGGTTTTTGTTTGTTCAGGGGGTCAGGGTTGAATTATATTATAGGTGATTTTTGGGGAGAAAACATATATACAAAGTTTTAATATGTAAAATATTTACAAAAATTAAATATTTTATTAGGATTATGATGTGTTTTTTAGAATGAATTTAGTTTTTTTTTTTAATTTCTATTATTTTTTAGTGTTTTGATCTAATTAGAGTATTGTTAAAATTTTTTGTTTTGAACCAAAATTTTAATATTTTTTTGTTAGTTTTGACTAGTGGGTTTTTAATGTGCCAAGACTTACCCTTTATACAGGCTCCAGTACTAGCATCACAATGATATCCTTGGGCACAGTGTTCACAGCCAGGTGTGCGTTGAATTACTGGAAGAAAAAATATTGGTAAATTATATATTGTTCTAAATTTGTTTTAAAAACACAGTTGGAACTTCAAAAATGGTTATCAAAAATTTGGAGAGTCAAAATATGAACTTGTCTGTGTAAATGTAAAAAAATGTTTATTTTGGGGAAATGAATTCCTTCCGTAGCTCAGTTAATCGATCAGAAGGTCAGTTTCTGTGAACAATCTATGATGGCGCCCAATTAAAGCGTAGACGTCTGTCCTTTTCTGGAGCGCTTATATAAACCTTTCTATGGAGCGCTAATATAAACCTTTCTTTGGTGAATTTAATTCCTTCCGTAGCTCAGTTAATCGTTCAGAATCTCTTGGTCCGTTTCTGTAAGCAATCTTTGATGGCGCCCAGTAAGAGAGTAGACATATGTCGTTTTCCACTGTCACATAAACTCTTGGACTTGTTAGTTCGCGTCGAAATGCTACTGTCATATAGTGCTATCTGTTTAAAAATAGTTTGGAGCTTTCAGAATTACTTTTAAAAATCTGAAGGGTCAAAACACTAGCATTTCTATGGAAAACGTCAAAAATCCTATTTTGGGGAATATAAATCCTTCCGTAGCTCAGTTGATCGATCAGTCTCTTTTGGCTTGTTTCTCCGAAAAATCTATGCTAAGCGAAAATGTCTGTCCTTTTCCGCTGTCACATAAACTGGGATCGCACATACAAATAGTTGGAGTTCGTTAGCAAGAAGCTGACTGTAATTAATCCCATTATTCAACTCCATAAAGAACGGTAATATCATGCAATCCGACTTTGGAGAGGATAGACTTATATTTTTGGCAAAGTCGAAAGGGCCGCAGGACTTGAAATAAAAAAAACAAATGGGAGAGTTTCATATTTGAGCATGAGAAGACTAATATTTAGCCAGAACGGAACTATCAGATCACAATTCAAAATAGACATTTGTAATGGGCTAGGCTAGGCTAAAAGGGAATTGACAGAGCCTTGGTATCAGAAGTACTGGAATCAGAGCCAAGTAATAATCTAGGGATTCAGAGTCAAATGGGAATTTAGAGTTTCAGATTTGAGCACGAGAAGACTAACTATCGGACTATCGGACGACATCTCAAAAGAGACATCTGTAATGGGCTTGGCGAAGAGGGAATTGACAGTCCTGGTATCAAAAGTACTGGAATCAGAGCTAGGTAATGCTGTAGGAATTGAGAGCCAAATGTGAAGCCGGAGTTTCATACTTGAGCATGAGAAGACTAATATTTAGCCAGAACGGAACTATCAGTGGACAACACAAAAGAGACATCTGTAATAGGTTTGGCAAAGAGGGAATTGACAGGGCCTGGTATAAGAAGTACTGGAATCAGAGCCAAGTAATGCTGTAGGAATTGAGAGCCAAATAGGAAGTCAGAGTTTCATACTTGAGCATGAGAAGAAGACTGTAACCAGTGCTTACGGACATGACAAGATTGCGTCAGTCTTGTATCATCTACAATCCAATTCTTTACTTACCTTGACGACATTGGCAACCATCACATTCGAAATTGTCTGGACAATCCGATTTGCGTTGACATTCACAGAGTCGTGAGCAAACCGGTTGATGTTCAATAACCTTACACTCCTGTTGGGGTCCACAGTGGTTGGCCAGCGAGCAGGGATCAACGCATATTGAATTAATGCAAGCTTTTGGGCAGGGCAATCGGAATTTGAAGCACATCCAATTTCTATAGATGGCAACGACGGTGATGATTTATTACGAAAATAAAAATAAAATAAAATTTAAGAGTTAGCAAAGGCGAAATCAATGCAATATGAAAACAAAAATATGCTAAAGAAAAACATTCATAGCATTCTATAAAAAATGAAAAAATATGTTTTCAATTGAAATTTTTTTCTAATTTTCTTTTTTTTTTCTTGGGTTAAAAATTTGAAATCAACTAATTTTTTTTAATGAGATATATTTCGTTAAGATTTAAGGAGTTAGTTTTGTTTTCAATGTTAAATTTAGTTGTTACATCATTTCAAATGGCATACACAACATATACACATGCTGCTACTTACTGCTTACATGCTAAGCCAAAAAATTAATCAAAATATTTACAGGATTATACCATCTACCAATTTACCATTAACCAGGATTAGTAAAAGAACCATAACCAAAATTTATTTACATTATGTACAGGGAAATATTTACAAATATGATTTTCTTTCTATAAACTAAAAAAGACAATAACATGCCATAGCTCTTTCATGAGCATTCGGTTTCTATAAAGATAAGCTAGATATCCTTTTATCGCTTCTACTGCATTTCTACAGATTCTCATGCTAATATTTCATAAATTTCATTCTAAAAGTGCTACAGAGAGATATATTGTAAACATATAAGGGAGAGAGAGAGACAAGGGAGAGATATATCGTGCTAGAGAAAAAATGATACATCATGGTCATACGACGTTGATACGAATACAACATTCCAGGGAGAACATAATACCATTTACTTTGAGAGAAAAATACAAGAGGAAAACATTGAGAGACATGGGGTAGAGAGAGAGAGAGACTGAGGGAGAACAGATTTCCTTTCCCTAACATGCATTGGGGAAATCCAGACTTATAATTGCCTAAACTATTTTTCGCATAGTCAAGACAAGAGTATCGAAAAAATTTACCAAAAAAAGGGGAAGAGATGATTTCCAAAATGATTGGCGAGATTTCGTGTTTTTGCTGAAAGAAATAGTGTTTCAAGGGCACAAAAAGGGGAAAAGAGAGAAAGGGAGACATTTCATTCCTTGATTTTGTGGCACTTGTAGAAATCTAGTGTTGTATAAATGTCGATTACTTGGTGGTTACTTGTTATTAGTTAGAATGTTACGATTTGTTCTCCGATACCTTTTTTGGAGTTCACGTAAAGTCTAATTTGCTAAAATCCTCAAAATAAAAGAGAGCATTTCAAGAGACTCGAATCTTGATGGATTATTTTAGTGTACTAGGAACTAGTTCTGGCGTTTTCGGCAAATTAGAGGTGCACATAAATTATTCCTTAATAGAAACGATCGGAACTAGTTCCCTTAGTTCATTTATTTTGTAGGCAATGTTTGATTTAACTAAATTGAATCATGGAACGAGGGATCTAGTTTATCTGAAGAAGAGGAACTAAAAAAATTATCCGTTCTAGTTTGGAGTGGTATAGTTTAATTGATTTTCGTTTTTCTAAATCGTTCCTTTAAGTCAGTAAAAGAATCTCGATTCTCTAAAGAAGAGGAACTAAAAAGAATGCTTCTTTCAGTGAAAAACTCTATATTATAGAACATCGAATCAGGAACAAGTTGAACGGTATACTTTCTCCTATGGAGAGGAACTAAAAAGATTGATCCGTTCAGTGAATTTGAATGTTCAACTCTATATTGTAGCGATAAAGTTCAATTGATCTTCGGTTACTTTAAATAAGCGTCGTCATCTTTCATTTAAAGGTTGAGTTCATTTAGATACGCGATCCGCTATGATAAGCTCTTTATTGAACTAGTCCTTTAGTTCGGTTGTTTGTTGTCGTAATGAACATGTTCAAGAAGCAATCATTTGGAAAATCGATTCTATTAAATGTTTAGTGTTTTTCGATAGCCAGTTCTAGTCCCCTTCCGTAAAGCTTTGTCGGTCATTGTTATTTTTCTCAGTGGCTTCTCCTATTTTTCTCAGTGGCTTCTCCTATTACAGAACTGAGAGAATGAACTTTGATTGAACTAGTTGCTCCTTCCAGTTAATTGTTCGTAGAGGAAATTAGTGTGTTATAAAAAGAGAACAAGTATCAGGTACTCCTTTGTAAACCATACCTAACAACAAGTATTCACAAGTAACATCGTTTTACAACACTAGCAAACAGAGAGTAATTGTACGTGTTTAAAATGGAGGTATGCAGAAAAAAGGGAGAGCTAAAGACAAACAAAGAGAGAGAGAGACATTTATTTGGGATGCAGGAAAAACACAAGACGTCCGTTTTGTTTTGAGAGATGCTGTGACTGTGAGTGGTTGGTTGGTTGTGTGTGTTTGCAAGTGTTTCTTGGGTAGAGGTGGGTGGGCAGATGAATAGTGAGTGTGTGTGTTCTTGTAATATAATTCCGAAATATGCTGAGACACAACAGATGATGACGACGATCTCATTCCACCAAGTCATACGGTGTGTTTGTTCGCCTGAGATCAAAGAAACATAACACATCATTGACCTTGCTCCATCCATTCATTACTTCATTCATTCCCATGTATGTATGTATGTTTTTTTTTGTAGAATATATGGACCATAAACCCAACGCTTTTTGTTTTCCCCAGTTTATGGATTTCAAGTTGTTTGCATTCCAGAGAATAGGAGGAGTAGGAGGTAGAAGTAGAGACATTAAACAAAACACACACATTTGACCGTTTTCTTTTTGGTTCAGTTACCTGCTATGATGTGGCAATCACTTGCTGTCGGATCGGTGGGTACGTGGGCGCAGAAACACATTGGCGTATGTTTGAGGGTATGACATTTTGTATATATGGGTCGATATTTCTGGCATATGTTCGGATAAAAGTTACAGGGTTTAGCACAGTTACGTCCAATGCAAGTCTCATCGTCGGCACAGTCATAGTCCGTAATACAGCATATGTCGGTACGATTTGTCGTTGTTAGAAAAGGTAAAATTGTCGAGGTCTTTTGCGATGGCATGGCTGTTGTGCGAGTAGTGGCTAAATCAAACATGGTCGTGGTCTTGGTACTTATATACGATGGTTCTAAAGTAGTGGCAGTGAGATCTTTAGCAACTGTGGCAGTGAGAGTAGTCAAATCGAATCTCGTCTCAGTGGTCATGGCAGTAGCGGATTCTGTTGTATTGGTAGTGATTGCTGGAACACCTGTTGTAGCATCAATATCTGAAATCTTATGTGAACTGGTGGTAATAGTCATGGGAGTTACGGTATAAACTTTAGTTGTTTGTTCTGTAGTTGAGGTAACAAATTCGCCTGAGATTGTCGTTTGAGTGGCATTGTGGATAGCAGCAATTGTTGTAACGGTCTCGGGTGTTACCGTGACCACCTTGGGGAGGATATCACCTTGTGTTGTTGCAACGTTTTCTATAGTTATGCCTTCAATGCTGGGAGGGGTCGTTGCTTCCTCTCCAGCTGTAGTGGATAACTCGGTTGGGGCTAGGGGCTTTTCTTTTTCAGACGTTACAGATATTTCCGTTACCATTTCAGTTGGTAAAGGTTTATCGGTACTTTGAGTTGTGGTCATTTCTATTGCGGTTGATGTGGGTATTTCTGTTGGCATAACCTTTTCAGTGGTGGGAGTTACAGTAGGTGGAATTGTCGGGGCTGCTGTTTCCCTTTCCAAAGACACGGATGTGGTAACATCGTAAGGAACCTTGGTCACTTCACTTTCAATGGAAGCTGGAATTTCAGTAGAAGTTGTGTCAACTCTTTCCGTGGAAGGCTCCGTTGAAACTGTTGCGGGTTCGCCTTCCAAAGAAGTGGGAATTTTTGTCGAAACTGTGGTAGATTCTTTTTCATCCGGAGTGAAAGTTTCTAATGGAATTGAGGTGCTTTCCTTTTCTGGCAATGTAGGCACAGCGCCTGGTGTCGAGGTTGTCTCCACTTCTAAAGAAGACGGAATCTCTGAAGTTGCTGGGGCCATTTCTTTTTTGGATGATGTAGTTGTCGTGGTCATTTCTGTTTCAAAAGGCTTGGAAGTTTCAATTTCCCTTTCCGAGGCCGTGGATAGTTCTGTTGATGCTTCCGTCGATACCTCTACGATCGGCGGTCTAGTCGTTTTACTTTCTGGAGATGTTGGAATCTCCGAAGTTGTAATTTCTATTTCGGCTGAAGTGGAAATCTCTGATGGAGTTGTGGTTACAATCCTTTCAGGAGTTGTGGAAGACTCTGGCGCAGCTGTTGTAATTTCTCTTACAGGAGATATGGTTGTTGCTGTATCAGTCATTTTACCGGTAACCGTTGTTGAGGTCGACTCTCCCACTGAGGGCGTTGAAGTTTCGGTAGGAGTTGTGGTCATTTCGCTTTCAGATGTCGTCAGAATTTGTTCTGTTGGAATCACTGTAATTTCTTTATCAGATGGAGTAAAGATTTCTGACGAAGTTGTGGCTGTTTCTGGTATTGTTGATTCTTCAGAAGAGCTTAGTGTTGTATCTACAATTGGAATAGATGTGCTACTTCCGAAGGTTGTTACTTCCCCAATCTTCGTTGTTGTTTCAAATGTAGTGGGAATTCCAGTTATTTCCGTAGCAGTTTTGGGAGTTTCGGCGGGAGTTTCTTCGGTGGAACTTGGCGTTGATTTGGGGATCATTGATTCCTTCGTAATTTCTCCAATTATCATCGTAGACTGGGTTGTATCGCTAACTTCAGATGTTGTTCTAAATGCTGTAGGAGTTTCTGAAGATTCGAATGTTGTTCCTTCCGTTGTCTCTCCAGCTATTGTTGTTTCACCCTCCACAATGGCTCTTAAGGTACTTGTGGTAAATTCTTCAACCTTTTCTTTTGGAGTATCTGTAGCCTCCGTAACTGCTGAGGTAATGTTGGCTGTAGTTTCTTTAATAGTTGTCGTTTCAGGAGTTACGGTTACAGTCACCTTAGATACTTCCGTTGTGAATACCTCTTTTGAAGTTTCTGCAGAGATTCTTGTTGTGGATGTTTCTCCAGATTCTGTTGTAAATACTGATTGTGTCACACCAGGAATTGTTGCTGTTGTATCAATGGCGCCCAGTGTTGTTTCTGTTTGTGGGAAATCGGTGGAAGCCAAAGTTGTTCTGATTCCTGGCATTTCTGTGGCGCTCAATGTAGCTTCGGTTTCGGGAAGCTTTGTGGTGCCCAATGTTGTTCTCGTTTCTGGAACTTCGGTGGCAGCCAATGTGGTTTCCATTTCAGGAAGATCTGTGGCAAACAATGTTGTTCCTGTTTCGGGAAGTTTTGTGACCCCCAATTCTGTTTCAGTCTCTGGTGTTTCTGTGGTTATCAATGTTTCCGTTCCGGTGGTACTCATTGATATTTCAGTTGTATCCATTTCTGAAGCTTCAGTAGCTCTGGATGTTGTTCCCGTTTCGGGGAGTTTTGTGGTAGACGAAGTTATTTCCACCCCTGGTGCTTCTGTGGTGCGCAATGTTGTATCAATATCTGGGATTTCAGTGGCACCCAATGTTGTTTCCGTTTCTGGAAGTTTTGTTATTGCCAAAGTTGTTCCTGTTTCTGGCATTTGTGTTGCACCCAACGTTGTTTCAATTTCGGCACGTTTTGTGGTTGATTCCATTTCTGTTGCACGCAATGTTGTTGTTTCAGTTTCTGGAACGTCAGTGGCGCTCAATGTTGTTCCTGGCAGTTTTGTGGTACGCAATGTGGTTTCTATGTCTGGCATTTTGGTGGAACCCAATGTTGTTTCAATTTCTGGAATTTCAGTGATGCCTAATGTTGTTTCTGAAATTTTTGTGGTTGTCATTATTTTTATATCTGGGAGTTTTGTGACTCCCAATGTGGTTCCCGTTTCTGGAATATCTGTGGCACCCAATGTTGTTCCAATTTCTGGAATTTCAGTGCCGCCTAAAGTGGTTTCCATTGCGGGAAGTTTTGTGGCACTGAAAGTTGTTACTATTTCTGGGACTTCGGTAGCGGCCAATGTTGTTTCCATTTCGGGAAGTCTTGTTGTTTCCACTCCTGGCACTTCTGTTGTTGAAATTTCTGTAATTTTCGTGGCGCCCAATGTCGATTCCCTTTCAGGGAGTTTTGTGGCACTCAAAGTTGTAATTTCTGGGACTTCGGTGGCGCCCAATGTTGTTTCCATTTCGGGAAGTTTTGTCGTTTCCACTCTGGGCGTTTCTGTGGTGCGTAATGTTGTTGAACTTTCTGTTATCGCAGTTACGGGGATTTCATTGCCACCCAATGTTGTTACTGTTTCAGGAACTTTTGTGACGCCAATCAGAATTCCTGTTTCTGGAATTTGAGTTGCGTCCAATGTTGTTTCCATTTCGGGAAGTTTCGTTGTTGGCAATGTTGTTTCCATTTCTGATGCACGCAATGTTGTTGCAATTTCCGGGACTCCAGTGGTTCCCAATGTTGTTTCCACTTCTGGTACTTCGGTGGAGCGTAACGTTGTTACAATTACTGGAATTTCACTGACGCCCAATGTGGTTTCTCTTTCTGGTTGTTTTGTGGTGCCCAATGTTGTTCCGATTTCTGGGACTCCGGTGGCGCCCAATGTTGTTCCTTCCTCGGAAAGTTTGGTGGTAGACAATGTTGTTTCCCCTTCGGATATTTCTGTGGGGCTTACTGTTGTTGCAATTTCTGAGATTTCAGTGGCGCCCAATGTTGTCGCAATTCCTGGGAGTTTTGTGACACTTGATGTCGTTGAAACTGTTGACATTTCTGTGATGCCTAATGTTGTTTCCATTTGAGGAAGTTTTGTGGCGCTCGGTGTTGTTTCAGTTTCTGAAATTTCTGTGTTAGCCATGGTTTCCGTTTCAGGAAGTTTTGTGACACCCAATGTTGTTTCAGTTCCAGGTTGTTTGGTGAAGCCCAAAGTTGTTTCTGTGCCGGGTAGTTTTGTTGCGGTTAATGTAGTTTCCATTATTGGCAATTCTGTCGTATAAGTTTCTTTCGATTTTGTTGTTGCTTTGGTTGTCTCAGTAGCTGAGATATCAGTGGCGCTGGTGGAACTATAAGTTGTAGGCATTCTAGACACAGTTTCAGTTATAAGATCCTTGGGCGTCATGGTCGTAACCTTATCCTTTGCTGTTGGTTCAGTAACAAGTTGCATTCCTTCTGTTGCCACCTTAGCGGTGGTTGAAGCTGCCATAATGCTTGTGGTTGGCATCGTAGCCATTTCTGCTTTGGGTGTAGTTTCCGCAGCTGGCTTTTCAGTTCTGCTTTCCAATGACATTTCAGTTAAGGGTGTAATTGTATATTCCTCTGACACCATTCTTGTAGTAGCACGTTCCGTAGTGCTTAACTGTTCCCTATCCGTCATTGTGGTCTTTTCTGTGCCACCAACAACTGATTCAGTTGTTTCCGACACTGGTTTCGATGTTGTTACTTCACCAAATGTCAAGGTTTGAGTAGTACCCTCCGTTGTGAATTTTGTAGATTCGCTTGTACCTTCAGATAGAGTTGTTTCTTTAAGTATTTCGGCAAGTGGAGTAGTCGTTATGTATGGAATACCAGTAGTTTTGCCAAACACAGTGGTGGTTATAGGTCCAATCGTGGACAATTTTTCGGTTACGGTGGTATGAGAGGTTGTAAAAGATTCAGTTTTAGCGGTATGTTCGGTTGTTTCACTTGCCAAAGTTGTAGGCATTTCAGTCTGACCTTGAGGTGTTGCCGCAGTCTGAGTTGAAGCCTCAACAGTCTGCATTGAATCGTATGACTTTGTTGTCTTTTCGGTCTCCAAGTCAGACAGAGTAACTCCTGTAACTGTAATACGATCCTCTATAGTTTGTGTTGTTGGTACTACACTGGATTCTGTTGCTAATTTTTCGGTCGTTATTGTCGGGGTTTGTGTAAGTGTTTCGGTTGTGAAGCCCTCAGTTACCTTACTAGTCGGAGGACTAGTTTCGAACTCGTTAATGTCAGTTGTTTTGTCTGTCACTGAAGTTGGTTCGGTCACATCTGTCTGTCTAGTACTAGTGGTAGTCTGGCTAATATCGTCAACATCTACTTGAGTAGTCGACTCAATTCGTGGCAAAGAAGTTGAAGTCTCTTTCATTCGACCTTGTTCATCAATAGGAATTGTTTCGAGTGTCGAAGTGCTAGACATTTTGTCCGGTGTGATAGTAGTTTGGTCAGAAGTTAATGTTTCGGAAATGCTAGTGGTCTGAGGTGTCATAGTTTTTGGTTGAATTGTCATAATATATGATGGTGTGGATGTAGGAACATATTCTGATTCTGTGGTTTCTGTCAAATCTGAGGAAGCTGTAGTCTCTTCCATTGCTTGAGTTGTTGCTAAGGTGGTTTTTGGTTGTTCTGTTATGGGCAATTCAGTTGGAGAGGTAGTTGGAGAAGTTGATTTTAACAAAACTGTGGTTTCTCTTTCGGGAATCAAAGTCTCGGATACCATTGGTGACGAAGTGGTTGGCATTTCGGTTCCAGAAACAGGAATTGAGCTCGTGGGGATCTCAGAGATTTCTGTTGTACGATCTGCACTGTCGTATTGCACAGTTTCTTTCGCTATACTTGCTTCAGTGGTGGGAATTTCGGTATCAGAAGGAATTGTTGAGCTCTCTATAACAGCCGATTTTGTGACATCTCCCTTGGGAGTCGTAGAACTTTCGGAAGACGTTGTTTCCGTTAGTGGTGTTTCAGTTTCAGATGGCATTCTAGATGTTGTTGTATCCTGAGATTCTGTTATAGGCTCCTTGGAAGTTGTAAGCATTTCAGAAGATGTCGTTTCAACGCCAGGAATTTCTGTTGGTTTGTAAGGAGTTTCCGTTTCCGAAGTCATAGGTGAGGTAGTCATTTCCGGAGTTTCGGTAGATCTTGTCTCCGATTCCTTGGAAGTTGTTAATATTCCGGAAGATGTAGTTGTAGCTACTGGAATTTCGGTAGATTTTAAGGGAATTTCAGTTTCTGAAGGCATTGTTGAGGTTGTAAATTCGGGTGATTCCGTTAAAATCTCACTTGAGGTTGTAAACATTTCAGGCGATTTGGTAGAAATTTCAGTTTCTGAAGCTGAAGTGGAGGTGGTAATTTCTGGAACTTCTGTGTCGGTCTGAATTGTTGTTATCTTATATTCTGTTGAAGTTTCGATAGATTCGATTTCGGAAGTCGAGGTAGAAATTTTGGGAAGTTCAGAGGATTCAGTTGTGATACTCGTTTCCGTTACAAATTCTTGTGGCGTTGTGAGTTTTCCGGCTACAGTAGTATCTTCCAATGGAATTTCGGTGGGTTTGGCAGATATTGTGGTTCCTTCCATTGGAATTTCGGTAGGAATTTCTGTTCTAGAAGTTGGTGTGGAAGTCATGGGTATTTTAGAGGATTCTGTAAGAGCTTGCTCTGTCTTTTCATATTGTGTAACTCCATCAAGTGTTGTAAAAACTTCGCTGGGTGTAGTGGGTATTTCAGTTGGTTTTGTTGGAATTTCGGTTTCCGATGATAGGGTTGTGGACGAAACTTTGGTGTAGCCCACTTCAGGAGTTGTAGATTTCGTAAGGTATTTGTCGGTGGATTCAGAAGAAGCTTCGGTTTCCGAAGATATAGTTGATGTACGTATGGTGGTGTAGACAATTTCCGGGGTTGTTGCTAAGGTCTCTTCGGTGGGAGCAATAAGACTTTGGGTGGTAATTTCTTCCGAAGTTTCGAGAGTTGTCATTTCTCTGGTTTTTGTGGTAATTTCTACTGGCATTTCAGTTGTAAAGACTTGAGTTGTAACTTCCTCCTCCTTAGGGTGAGTTGTATCTTCTCGCTCCGGTATTTTTGTTGTCTGGGTTGTAGTTTCGTATTCTAATCCCTTAGTGGATGTTATAGTTTCCATAGTGCCTGGAGTACCAGTTGGTCTTGGAGTAGTTCCAGGTAGTAGTTCTTCAGGTATTTTGGTTTCCTGAGTAACAGTTTCGTATTTTGTGACTCCAACTGTTGTAGACTCCATGGTTTCTGCGATATCTCTGGACACTGCAGTAGTATCAGTCCTCTCAGGCAATCTTGTGGTCCGTGTAGCTGTTTCATATTCTGTAGCTCCAATTGTTGTGGAATCCTTAGTTCCTGGAGTGACAGTGGGCACTGCAGTAGTGTCAACACCCTCAAATAATTTTGTGGTCTTGGCCGTTGTTTCATATTCCGCGATTCCAGCAGTTGTGAACTCCTCAGGTAATTTTGTGGTCTTGGTCGTTGTTTCATATTCGGCTATTCCAGCAGTTGTGGGCTTCATGATTTCTGAGGTAACCGTGGGCACAACAGTGGTACCTTCAGACCTGTCAGGAATTTTAGCTATCGGTGTTGTAGTTACATAATCGGAGCTAGTTGTTGCTACGGTGCTTTCAGTTTTTGTGGTCTCAGTTTCCCTTTCGATACTAATGCCTGTGGGTAGAGTTTCAAATATAATTGCTGGCTCGGTAGTAATTTCCAAAGTGGATTCTGTTGTCTCCAATGCTTTGGAAGTTGTTAGGCTTTCTGTTGTGGTTTCCTTGACTTGCGGAATTGTTGTGAGGAGAATTGCCGGTGTAGTTATCTTTTCCGTTATACCAACTTCGGTGGTTTCAGATTCTGTTGAAGCAATTTTCGTTGATTCTTCTGTGGTAGTAGATCCAACAACCTCAGAAGTTGTTGATGTTTCCAAGGGAACTTTAGGTGTCTGAATTGTAGTTTCTTCAGCTCCTAAGGCTGCCGTTGTTGATTCTGTCTTGGTAGTAGTTATTGCTCCAGCAAGTTCTGATACGGTAGTGGTTTCCATTTCACCTGATCTAGTAGTTACTTCAGGTGCCTTAGGTGTAAGATATTCATAACCAGTTGTCTCCTTTATTACTCCTTCGGAAACTGTGGTATCCATAAGACCATATCTAGATGTGGTAGTTTCTTTTGGTCCCTGAGGTTTTGTATATTCATAGGTAGTTGTTTCCTTTTCTTCATCTTCGAGAACTGTTGATTCTTTCAAAGATGTCTCGGTAGAAATACCCAAAATATCTTCAGGGATTTTAGAGTCCTCTTCAGTTTCTTGAACTGGTTTGTATGTGGGGAACTCTAGCGGTATTTGCGGTGTGGTATATTCGTAGCCTTTACCAGGCTTTATTATATCACCTTCAGTGGTTACTCCAGAAGAGGTTGTCATGATTTTGACTTCTGTGATTAATCCGGAAGACGAAGTTGTTGTTTCACGTTCAACTCCAGCTAATGTTGGAATGGCAATATAAGGTATTCCCGTTGTTTTGCCATAGGTCACAGTCGTTTCTGGGACCGAGGTTTCCCGAGAAGGTGTTCCAGTTTTGCCAATACCTTCGGTTACCATTTCCATGGGTGTCATAGTTGAGGCTGAACTTATGGAAGACGTTTCGTATCTAAAGGTCTTTTCGGTAGTTTGTTCTTGAGAAACAGTTGTCTCTATTCTGGGTGTTGTAGTTTTCGATGACTCAATGGGAATTGTTTTTCCCTCAACATCGGCGTCAGTAACCGGACTTTCTTTGGTCGTACTGAACTCGGTTACCTCTTGGGATGTTGTGGCAGTTGTAGTACCTTCACGTTGTGGTTCTATGGTGCTAATGGAAGGTAGACCCGTTGTAACGTATGGTATACCCGTTGTTTTTCCAAATATTGTTGTAGATGTTTCATAAAGCTCCGAACCGGTGGTGTATTTCGTTGCAGTGCTTGTCGTTTCAATTGATGGTGGCTCTGTCTTTGGTGTTGCGGTTTCTTTAGATCCCTTGGTAGTGCCCAATGGACTCATCGTTGTTGGATATTCTGTGGTAAATTTAGTTTCAGCAGAATACGAAGTGGTTGTGGGAGCTGCAGTGTCTTCAGCAGGTTGGGTTGTCTTGGCTTGCGAAAGCATAGAAGAGGTTTCAATGGCTTCATATGGTTCAGTCGTCATAGATTCACTGGTTGTTTCCACGGCTTCCGTATACTTTTCAGTTGTGATATCCATGGCAATAGTTGTTGCTCCAACTGTAGTCGTTTCCTGTTTTCCGTCTGGAGTAACTACGGGCGTTGTGGTTTCCAGTCCCATTGTAGTTTTTAAAATGCCCTCAGTTGTTTTCTGGGTGATTTCCTCAACAATTGCTACCGTCGTGGATATCTCTTCCGTGGTAGGTCGAATTTCCTCCACCGTTGCCACAATTGTAGATTCCTCAATTGGCTTTGCAGTACTTGCAACTGTTGGTTCTCCTCGACCACTTTCTGTTGTGCTTTTAGGTAGTTCCTCTACCCTAGCGGTGACTTCAGTTTCCAACATGCCACTGGGTGTTGTCGGTTTCAGAGTTATTTCTTCAACCAGAGCTTTTGTGGTGGACACCTCTTCGCCGGAAATTGAAGATGTCGTCAGTATTTGGGACTTTGTGGTGGTTTCGGATGGTGTTGTAGTCGCCAATTCGGGCGGTAAAGTGCTTCCCGATTTTGTGGTTCTTGTGGTCTCTTGATATTTATTGGTTGTGGTTTCCAATCCTTGTTCTGTGGTGGTGGTTTCGTCGTAATCAAACATTTGTTCTTCTGGTTCAGTCGCAGTTCCATCTTCCTCTTCTTCTTCATCCTCCTCGGTTGTTGTTTCAATGTCGGGTTTCTGGGTTTGTGTGGGAGTATCAGTTGAAAATTCGGTAGCAGTCGATGTTTTCAACTCAGTTTTCATTGTTGTACCTTTTCCCTCTTCAAAGACCTTAGTGGTGATTTCGGTTTTCGGTAATTGAGTGGTACCTTGGCTCGAAGACTGAACCATTTCTTCCTCTGCTGGGGTTGTCTCTTTTGGCTTTTCTGTAGTTTCATTCTCGTATTTAGTAGTTTCGTACCTTGTCGTTTCCATTATTCGAGGAGTTGTTGTTTGCAATTGTGGACCTTCTGTGGTACCTGCGACAGGTTCTGTAATGAGTTTTTCGGTTGTTTCGATTTCCCTGGCTGGAACCTTAGTTGTGGTCTCCATAGTTTTAATTTCCCTGCTCGTTGTTTCCTCCAATTCCATTGTTGTTGCCAGCGTGGATTCTTCTGTTGTTTCCAGGCCCATTGTGGTTTTCTTTATGAAGCTTTTTGTTGTAGCATCTTTACTTTCAAAGTCGGGAGATGTGGTTTTGTCTTCGGCTGTTAGAGTAGTTTCTGATACTTTCATTGTCGTGGTATCTTCTGAAACCCTTTCTGTTGTCTCAGTCACCTTCTTGGTTGTGATACCTTCAGGAACCTTTTGAGTTGTTGTCTCAGATACTCCCATCGTTGTTATGTCTACGAAAACCTTCTCCGTTGTTTCCGGAATTTCTGAAGGTACAGTTGTTCCTTCTTCCTTCACTGTTCCGGTAGAGGTTTCAGAATATGATCTTGTAGTTGACTCTAATGATTTTAATGTTGTGTCTTTTTCCATCTCAGCCATTGTGGTACTCTCTGTGGCGGATGTTCCCATTGTGGTACCAGCTGGAATACCGGCTGTTGATTCAGTTATTGGCACTTTGGTTTCCTCCACCGTGACCGTTGTAGTTTGTTCTCTATCTGAGACGAATGTGGTGATTTCAGGAGTGGTTTGACGCTCAGTGGTCTCTTCGACAAAAGCTGTGGGAGTTTGTCCACTACTTGTGGTAATTTCTGGAGAGATTTGTTCCTCACCTTCTAAGGTGGTCCGCGGTTCTTCGGTTATACTCTGAACTGTGGATTGTTTTTCGACCATTGTTTCTGTACTGGTTTCCAGGCTACTTACAGTGGTTTCTTCCACAGTTGTTTTGATGCTCTTCAAAGTGGTTGTCTCTCCAATCTCTGTTTGACTAACGGTTGTGGCTTCTCCGAATTTTAAAGTCGTTGTTCCCTTAGCCAATCCACCAGGTGTCTGGGTTGTTTCCGTAACATCTGGTTGTGAAATTGTAGTTCCTAGTGTCATTTTTGGTGTTGTAGTTCCCATGTCGAATCTATCAATCGCCTCAGTCGTTTCTCCAAATTGAACTTTAGAAGTTGTGCCTTCAACAGTTGTGGGTTCAGGTTCCACAGGTTTTCTCGTTGTTTCCATTGTCTCTAAGGGACTTTGAGTAGTGGATTCTTTGGGCATTTCTGTTGGCATGAGTTCCATAGTTGTTAGACCTTCAATGGACGGAGTTTCAGTTTCAACGGAGGCCATAGTTGTGAATTTAGAAGTGGTTCCTTCATCAATTGGTCTTGCCGTTTCTATAGAAGTTGCAGTTATTATCTCTTCTCTCGGACTCACTGTTGTCCTTTCAATATCCGAAATCACTCCTGTTGTTTCTTGGATAACAATTTCAGGTTGTTGGGAAGACATTGTAGTTTCTTGGAGCTCTGACACGGGTTTTTGAGTTGTTACCTCGGTGACCTTTTCATATTCCGTTGTGACCTCTTTGATTCCTTCAGGAGACACAGTAGTTTCTGTTGGAATTGCCGTTTTCTCTGTAGCTATTTCCAATTTTTGGGTTGTCTTTTCCACTTCAAACTCCTTTGTAGTAGTTTCTTCGATACTCGCGGTTGTCATTACCGTTTGCGGCATTGTTGTTGCCTCGGCGGTTGCCTCTGTTGGCTTTTCAACTTCCAAATCTTTTGTAGTTGTTGTGGTGGCCAATATATTCTGCGTTGTTGTTGGAATTGTGGTTTCCTCAACAGATATCTCAGATTCTGTGGTTGCCGTTTCCACTTCAAACTCCTTTCGAGTTGTTGTTTTTCCAATTAATATCTCGGATTCGGTTGAACTTCCTTCCGTTTGGGTACTCAATTTGGTTGTTGTCTCGCCCATGACTATTTTATATTCGGTTGTCGTTTCACCTCCTTCCGGAGTTATTGTTTTTTCCATGGCTACCACGGATTCTGTGGTTGCCTGTTCTACTCCAAACTCTTTCGGAGTCTGGGTAGTGGTCTCAACTTCCGAAATCATTTTTGTTGTTTTTTCCGTAATTACTTGGGATTCGGTGGTTGTCTTAGCGACTTCAAGATCCATGGAAATTGTGGTTGATTCTTCAACACCAGATATTGTTGTTCTCTGGGTAGCTAATTGTGGTTCTGTTGTTGTCTTCTCCCCTTGATCCTCCCTTGGGGTCAGTGTAGTTTCTTCAATACCGGTGATTGGTTTTGTTGTTGTAGGGGCGGCTGTTTTTTCCGCAACCATTTCCGATTCTGTAGTTGCCTTCTCCAACTCATCAACTCTCATACTCTTCGTAGTTTCTTCAATTGCTGGAGTAATTTTTGTAGTTGTTGGCATTGTGGTTTTTTCGATATCCACTTCGTATTTGGTGGTTGTCCCAGGCACTTCCAGATTCTCGGTGGGTAGGGTTGTTTCTCCAGTACTAAATATTTTAGTAACCTCGGTTGGTACCGCAGATTCCGTGGTTGCCTTTTCCACCGCAACTTCCTTCGGAGTGGTCTCTTTAATACCAATTTCCGATTCTGTGGTTGCCCTTTCCACTTCAAACTCCATGGGAGTCGTTGTGATTTCACCAATTCCGACAACTATTTTTGTTGTTGTCGGACTCGTTGTTTCCGCAGTAGCTTCTTCAGCTACTGTGGTTGCCTCAAACTCTTTTGAAGTCATTGTTGTTTCTCCAATATCCGAAGTTATTTGCGTTGTTACTTCTTCCGACTTTTTAGTGGGAATCACTGTAGGTTTTTCAGTTTCTGTAGGAGCCACAGTTGTTCTTTCAGTTTCTGTGGGAGCTACTGTAGTTCCTTCAGTTTCCATGGAAGTCACTGTGGTTCTTTCAGTTTCTGTGAGAGCCACTGTTGTTCTATCAGTTTCAGTAATGAATTTTGGTGTCACTGTTTCCCCCGTGATGACCTTTACTGTGGTTCTCTCCTCTTCGATTGATTGGGTCGTTTCCTCAAAACCCATGACCGTTTTCGTCGTTGTTGTTCTAGCAACAGTTGGAACCTCTTGATCCACACCCAATTCTGTTGTTGTTTCCTGCCTACTTATTGTTGGTTTTGTTGTACTATCATATGACCTTGTGGTCTCATCTAACTCTGCCTCTATTTCGGTAAATTTAGTACGCATTTCAGTTTGATTTGCCACATCAGCTAGAGTATATTTCAATGTTGTGGCCTCGGTAGTGGCCAATTTGTCCAAGTCCGTGGGTCTTAAAGTCGTTGTCATGTCCTGTCCACGTACTGGTATGTCAATACATTTATACGTCGCATTACCCTGATAACCCGGCGAACATATACATGTCAAAACCCTATGTGTTTGGACCCTGCACACCACGGCCATGGCACATTCGTAGATACAAGGATCCACACAAACGCCCTGTGGACCGCAGCGTAATAGGTCGGGACACTCAGCATCCGTTGAACATGTTATGGTTGTTGTGGTGGTAGTGGTGACTTCTTGTGGGGTTGCTGTAGAAGCTGGTGGTTTTGTATTGAATTTTTGTACAAGTTTTGTTTTTGGACCCCCGGCATGTGTCAAGTTTTGAACGCAAGTTTGTTTTTTTTTTAGTTTTCAGTAAAGGTGAAGTTGAGCAAAAAATTTTTTTGGTTTTGTTTTTTTGAGAGAGTGTAAGATAATTTTTTACAAATGTTTTTTTTCGGGTGTAAAGAAAATTTAAAAAATGTTGTTATTAATAATTAAAATATTTACAAGACAAATTTCATATGTAATAAAATAAGGGGGGAGTAGGGTACAAAAAAAGAGGGGACTGAAGAGAAAAAGTATCAAAGTGAAGAGAAAGAGGGAAATACTCTTATATAATATATAAACAATTTTGATTTTTTTTACAAAATTTCCCCAAATATTAAAGTTGACTCATTTTTGTTGAGCTTTATTCGCCGGGAAAATATGTTTTTTCCTAAAATTCTAAAATAGTACTTTTTACAAAAAATTCAAGATTTTTACAGAGATTTTTTTTTGAATATTATTTTACAATAAAAAAATTAGTAAACAAAATATTCAAACACTAATTGTTTTGTTTTTTTTTTGTTTCGTTTTTTTTTCAAGTTATTTCTAGATATTTACACTTACAGAGTTAGCTACGTTTCGTTACAGGTTTAGAAGATTACTTTACGTTTACGGATTAGTAATCAGTGGAGTTTTTTTTAATATTACTTTTTTACAAAACAAAAAAGTTAAGACTTTACTAAGGTTTTTGTTTTTTGATTGTTTAGTACCAATTTGGTTAAAGAGAGTTGGGTGGACTAGTAATTTATTTGGTGAGAGAGAGAGAGAAAGACAGCTAGTTTTTTTGGAAAGGAAGTGGGAAAAAAATTGAGTTCTAAGTTTTGGAAAATTGTGGTGATTCCCAGCGGGGGCAAAGGGGTCATTAGATTTTTTCTTTGTTGGTGGCTTTGGCAGTGTAGAGGTTAGGGTACTCTAATTGCAACTTCTTTTGTGTGGTTGTTGTTGCTATTTATCAAAGAAGTGAGCATGAGCGTGTGTGAATGTTTTGTTTTAAAATTGCAAAATTAAATTAAGTTTTTTTTTTTAATTAATTATAAATAAAATATCAGTCTTGTGAGAGAGCAATAAGAGAGAGAGAGAGAGGCTAACTCTTCTCGGCTTGTTATAATTTTGAAAACAAAATGGGAGAGAGAGAGTGGAGAAGAATAACTTTTTCTAATGTTTCTTTTCCTTAAGAAACATGGGGAGAGAGAGGGAGAGCAAAGAGAGAGGACACACAAAAATTGTTTTATTTAAGGCAGTTGGTTAAGAAAAAAGAGGTTTTCTTGTTGTTGTTTATAACTAACTTGTCTTTGGTTTTAAAGGTTACTTGGCTTTTTTAAGGGATTAGGGCACTTTGTTTTGTTTGTTTGAGGAACTTCAGCTTATAAACTATACACAGCGTGTGGTAGACAGATAAGTTAAAAAAATAGAGTTTGGGTGTGTGTTGTGTGTGGTGGGTGTGAGAAAAAAAGACAGACAGGAATTGTTGTTGTGGTTGTAAGTTTTGTGTTTGTTGCTTTACCTTTTTGACATCCATAACGTGAATCGGCTATAAATCCACTGGGACAGAATTTACATATCGGCTTGTGATCCTCGACAATACACGGTGAGTTGGGAGCACATTGGGCAAAATCGCAAGGATTGACACACTGATAATTGCGACAGGCCAGACCTGCGGGGCAGCCGGCGTCACGTAGGCATATCGAAATCGAAGGTTGACAATCTTTCATGCATATACAGACGGGTTTGTGATCCTGAACTTCGCAAGATTTGTTCTCCGCACAAATGGGGGCGCGTCCTACGGGCACAATGCAAGGATTACGGCATTTACCCTCTGTGCAGGCCATATTTGAGGCACAATCATCGTCACGATAGCACTCCCGTTTCTCGGGGGCACATGTCAACTCGCCATATTCATTGACAATGAAACCCGTTTTGCACACGCACACCGGATGGTGACGTCTGGTTTCACATTTCTTGTGGCCACGGCAAACAAATTGGGGATTCTGACAAGGATCCGTACACTGTCCATAGGCGCCGCACTGTAAACTGTCCGGGCAATCCGAGTCTTGGGCACACGAGATTTGTTCCTGGGGATCACGTGACTGACTTTGATCCTCGTCAGCACATTTTGGATCGGGTTTACACTCAACTTCCGGACGTCCAATGAAACAGCTGGGACATGAACAGCGTGGTCTATGCAATACGGTTTTGCACAATGCATTCGCTCCACAGGCACCGCGTAGAGTACAAGGATCAATGCAGTGACCCTGCTGGCAAGATTTCTCACTGGGGCAATCCGTGTCGGCTGAACATTTTTCGGTGTCTATAACGTACATATTGATTGATTGATTGATTGGGTTGCGTTATGAGGGCATGGTGTAGAATATAAAATATTTATATAAAGTTTGGTTTTTTTGTTGTTGGTTTGGGTTTTGGGTTTATTACGGATTGGTGGGGGACGGGGGGAAAACAGACAGAGAGAGGGGGAGAGAGAGAAAGAAAAAAAGATACATAGAGAAATAATTTGAAAGAAATATTCAAAGGTTTAATTGTTTTTGGTTTGGTTTAAATTTCTTTGGAGGAGTTTCAAAGGTCCTGAAGCAAACTTCTAAAAAAATGTGTAAAGGAAGAGGGGGATGTGGGGGGTGGTTGAGGGGATGGGAAAATGTGGTTGTTGTTAAGTGTGACATAAACTTAAAATTAAACCTGAAAATTCTTTCAAAAACCCTAATCTAGATGCTTCCTAAACCTAGAGTTTAACAAGTGTCTGGGTGTGTGTGTGTGTGAAAGAGTTTGGGGGCGGGAAGGGTTTGAAAGTGTTAGATTTTGGACTATTTGTTTTAGATTTTCGAGGGGGTGGTGGGTGTTTTTTTTTTTCGTTTTTTGGGGGGAATTTGGTGCATTTCATTTCACATTAAATAATAAAGAAGAAAAATAATTTTGAGTTGTTACAACAAATATTCATAAAACAAATTTGCAATATAAAATTATAAAATAAATAAATTATTATTTTTATATTTAAATTTTCTCAACAAAATTATGTTTCAATTCAGAGAACTGTGAAGGGGAGACATCTCACATTTTATTTATTTTTAAATAGATATTTATTTTTTTGGTGGTGGTTATATAAAAATATGCTTAGCAAACCATTAAATTAGTTTTTTATTTTTTTTTTTTTTTATTTTGTACAGTGTTTCTTTTTAAGCCGATTATATAATTTTTGTTTATTTTTTTTTGTGGTTATAGAACAAGCTGATGATATTTTTTAGTAGATTTATTTGATTTCAAAATTTTGAAAAAAAAATATTTTAGAAAAAATTACACGACATCCAACACATGCGCTCTGCCCTGATGCAAGGACACGTTATTGGAGAATTGTTTGTTTTCGAATTCAGTTTATGTTTTGAATTTGAAATTCTTTGAATTTGAAATAAGGTACATTTCTTTGTTTTTATTTAAGAAAAAAAAATACAGGAAAGTTATGAAAGGTGGTAGAGGAGTTAGAGGGAGGTGGTTAGTAGCAGAATGAAAAAATAGGGAGAATGGAAAAGACCTTTTTTTGTACAAAATTGAAGTAAATTTAGAAAAAATATGTATTTATATATTTACAATTAGTTGGGAGGGTTAGAATTTTTTTGCTATTTTTTTGGGGAGGTTAGTGGAAATATATTTTCAATTTTTATAGAAAAAACTGGATTATATACAAATTTTCTTTTTTTTATATATAGTATTTACAACTTATGTCTAGTGTTTATTTGTACCGTATATAAACCGATTTTTCTATTTTTTTTTTATTGCTTGGCAAATGGTTAGTTCTAAAATTTAGTTACATGTTTTGATTTCTTTTTTTTTTGGTTTGATATTGAAATGATGAGAAGTTTTTTTTACAAAGAGAAACATTATATTTAATATTTTTAAATGAGAAAAAAAATAATTTTCTATTTTCAATTGAAAAAAACAATGAATTTTTGGAATTGAAATTCCAAAACATTAACCTGGCATAAATCTTGTTGAGAAATTTAAGCCAATTTGCAGACATAAAAAATAATATTAACCTAATTTGAAAAAAATGATCAATGATATTTAAAAATGGCGTGCTGTGACAAATGCTTTGTTAAATATATTATTTAAAAACAAAAAACGGCAAATTTTTTTTTTAAGTTTGAAAAAAAATGTATGACATGTGTGGTTGTGGTTTGATTTATATGCTGTGTTTTTTTCTATTTAGTTTAGTTTTTGGTAGGCAGAACTATGTGTGAGAATTGTCCCGTCCACAGTTCCCAATCTGAGACTTGTTGTTTTTGTTGTAAAGGGGAATTTTTCTTATATTAAAAAAAGGTAAAAGATATTTTTTGTGTATTTAAAAAAATAATAAGCTCAAAATTATAGTTCTTAATATATTACCAAATCAAATGGGATAGGATGGGTATAAAGTAGGATGGATGGGAAAGGACTTGTAAAGGATGGTGGGGTTCGAGGGGAAACTTAATATATTTTGTTTTTTTTTTGTATCATTTTATGGTAAATACTCTTTATTTGTTTTACAGTTTTCAGTTCTTCTTTACTGTGTGTGACCCTGTTTGTATTTGTATTTGCATTTTTAATTGCTTCTTACATATCGCTATCGCGGCATATTCGTTTAGTAGTTTGTCACTTTCGTTAGGTCACATATGAGGTAGTTTGGTATTTTCTATTTTTTTTTTGTGAATTCATAAGTTTGTTATTTGTTTTTTATTTGATCTGTGCATAGATCCTAGTTGGCGGCATGCTAAGGGTGCGCGACACGCATTGTTGAAAATTTAAAGTGCTGGTTAGGTCCCTGGTATTAACAACTGGATCTAGTTTATTCGATTAAAAAATAGGGTTTAAATCTGATTTGATAAAGGTAGCTAGTGTTGAAAAAAAAACGTTTGGTTTCCTACGTCACCTTTCATATTCCTTGTAATTAAGTACCTGATATAAATGACGCCCAATGTGTGGCATAAACCCCAATTAAACAAAATAAATGACATATCCAAAAAATAGTTTGTTATTTGTTTTATTATTTGATCTATGCATAGATCCTAATTGACGGCATGTTAAGGGTCTACAAGCCGTGTATCGAAAATATAAGGTGCTGGTGAGGTTCCTGGTAAACTTTTTTTACACGTTTTTATTAGATAAAAAAATTTTTTTTATATCCAATTTGAGAATGGCTTCAAATGTTGAATAAACACTTTTGGTTTTTATTCCTACGCAACCTTTCATATTCTGTGTAATTAAGCCCCGGATTTAAATGGCGCCCAATTAAATTCTAGTTGGAAATCGTAGCATCATTGGGCGCCATTTTTTTTGTAGAATACCCTATCTTGTGATACCAGAATTCATAAATCTTGATTTCGAGTTCGACACCATTTTGCTAGCCATAATAAAAGTCGTGACTTTAAAACTGGCAACCAATGACGATAAAACTTCTCAAAATTGGAATTAGGAATCAAACATAATTGAATGATATCCTAAAATTAAAAAGTGCAAAATGGCGAAATAAGATATCACTACAAAATCCTGCGATGGAATCCTAATGGAATTATTTTTTTCATTAAATTTTAATTTGAAATCGTAGAAACGTTGGGCGCCATTTTATGTAGAACACCCTAATGTGTGATTCTAACCCTCATAATAAATGCCATAATAAAAGTCACGACTATAGAACTGGCGACCAATGACGATACCCCTTCTCTAAGTTTGAATTAGGAATAAAGCATAATTTAATTTTATGATTGGGCGCCAACCTTCCCGATATCGCAAAAGATGAAAATATAAGGTATTACTACTTAGTACTACATTGGAATCCTAACGAAAATATAAAATTCTTTTCATTAAATTTTACTCAGAAATCGGATATACGTTGGGCGCCATTTTGTGTAAAATCCACGATCTTGGGACTCTAGCACTCATAGAGTTAGACATCATTTAGTTAGCCAGGATATAAGTCACGGCCGTCCAATAGCGATAAACCTCCTTTCGATTTGAATTAGGAATCAAGGATAATCAATTTGTTCGGTTTGGCGCCATTTAATCGGGATTTGCGATTAGGAGGCGACTTTGACTTGATTCAATTTTGAATCGAATGGGGACATTACAGGAGTATTGTTCTGTTGTCAGCCTTAAGGTGAAAATACATAAAACGGTTTTTTGACTGCTTAAGTAATCGGCAGGCTTCTACGTAGATGAACAAAGGAATTTTAGATAGACCTTTTTCGTTTTTGGTGCTACGATCCTTTGTTCTTTTCCGAAGAAGGCAGCCGATGACTTTAGCCAGCCAAAAAAAGGGTTTTATGTATTCTCACCTCAATACTTAAATCTTTTTTGTTTTTTAAATTACGTTGTTTTAAATTACGTTGGGCGCCAATTCTATATGAGACAATTAGAATCATTTAAATTACATTGGGTGCCATTTCACAAGTTATTTGGAGATTTAAAAAAACCCGATCTTCTGTTATTAACAGACTCATGTTTATAGTCATAATATAATTGCCTTGGAGATCCTTATTCTGATATCTGGAAAATGAATTCATATTCTGTATTACACCTATGACGTTCTTCGAATCTTTAAAATAATACTAATTTGTTTCTTAATAAATAATAATGTTTTAAAATAATATGAAAATATTTCTATTTGTTTTTGGTTATTTTACGAAAAAAAAATAATTAACAAAATATTGCTACTAAATTAAAAAAGCTTTTATGTTTTGCCAAAAAAGCTGGGTTGTCTAAAAAGCTTAGTTTTCGATTTATGTTTGACGTTAAATAATGAGGTTATGTTTCGTTGCTTTTGAGGGGGGAATTTAAAGGTTAGAATAGAACAAGCTTTTGTTGAGGTTAAAATGCTTTGGTATGGCTAATTAGATAACTACCCAGACGAAAGCTTTTGTTCGATATTGATTGTTTGTTTGTTTTGGATGAGTTAGGGATTTATTTTTAACGATTTCGATTTTTTACGTTTTGTTGTTGATGTTGTATTTGTATTTCTCTAGGTGGATTTGTTGTTTAGGGAGGGTGTAAAAAATAATGTCAAGGTGTTGGTGATTTAAAAAAAATAAATGATTTGAAAATAATAAAAAAATATTATTGCTGTTAAATAAATAGTGTTATAATATTAAAATAAATATTCTTAATGTTAAAAAAAAAACAATATCAAATAAGGCACAGATTGGGAGACCGCGATAGCGACAGCGACATTCCACGAATTATGGTTTGTTTTTCTATTCTTAATTAATTTCCCCTGCTAGCCAGGGGAATTACTTGAAATTAGTTCTCTGTCATGTTGGGCATTACAAAAAAAAAATGTAAAGAAAAAAAGCTGCTAATATAACAAAAATTATAAGGGAAAGTGCACTAATAAAAATCGTTGAATAAAAAAATATTGCGTGAGTGTATTTTTCACAAAATCGAGATAATTTTGATTTATGGTGTGTGGGTATTTGTGTGTGTGTTTGTTTTTTCGAGTGAAGAAGTTTTTCTTTTTATAAAAATATTTTCATAAAATTGTACACTAATTGAATTTGTGTGTTTTGTATACCACATGTGTATAAATTGTTTCATTTTTCCTGGTTAATTATTGTTTTTTTATTAAAACAAAATAAAAAAAATTTAGTATTTACACACACTACTCGTTTTCGTTTAATTGCGTCAAATTAAAAAAAAATATGTTTTAACGTTTGATGTTAAGCAAAATATAAAAAAATATTGAAAACTATTTAAACCCTCCTGCGATTAGAAAAAAATAATATAATTTTTTTTTATTTATCTAATGTTTTTGTTTTGGTTAAGCTAATTCCATTGTCTCGGGTATCTGTTTATTTAACAAAACCCAACGAATGTTACTCACACAATTAATTGGATTAACAAACAAAATTAATTTCCAATAAAAAAATATTAATCAAAAAACAACAACGAAAACCCTACAAGTTTGTTTAAATTATGAAAAAAATATTTGTTGTTTTTGTTGTTGTAAATAAACCTAATTACAATCAAATAACAAAGCTCTAAGGATAAAATATGTATTTCATTTGGGCACTTACCTTGTTTGCAAACATAGTCGTAGCCCTGGCGTACACATTCACCAACGGCGCAACCTTCCGTTAGGCAATTTCTTGGAGGTTGAGTTAAATAACCTGAAAAGTGTAAAAGGGAAGTATTAAGTTTTATACCTTGCACAAAATTCTTACATTTGTTTCGATTCAATATAGAAAATATACGAAAGAAAAACTATGATAGATAAATTGGCGCCCAAGGTGAAGATTATTTGATTTGAACACGGATTGAGGAATGGTGGCAATATATTATAATGATAGGTAAAGTGGCGCTCAGGAGAGGAATATTGGAACAATAAAAGAGTATTAACAATATAGGTCCAGGGTAAGTAAGACATTTCCATGAATTAGAGCTCTGATAACAACAAAGTGGCGCCCAATACAAAAAAATATATATAAATGATATCCACTATTTAAATACAAGAATTTAAATCAAAGTGGCGCCCAACGTAACAATGCAAGTATTAAGATACTCTAGATATTATAATTGAAGAAAGACTAAGACAAAAAGTGGGGTTTAAAGAATGAACTGCAGTGGCGCCCAATCGAAAAGCACGAATTTTGCTAAATGAAGAAAGACTACAAATTCCAGAATCCACATCAGAGGGATTTGATACAAAATATTTCAACCATAAATGGCACCCAAAGAATAACCTGGTGTGGCAACTAATCGAAAAGTCCGAATGCTACGAAATGTCTATGGATTATAATTGAAGAAAGGCTAAAAAGTCCAAATTCCACATCCGAGGTACTTTATATAAAAAATTTCAGTAATAAATGGCGCCCAAAGAATAAACTGGTGTGAATAAGGGCTTGGAGGTGGATTTTTGAGGGAGTTTATAAAAAAAATATTCCAACTAAGAATGAACTGGAGTGGTGCCCAATCAAAAAGGTTGAATGTTACAAAAATCAAACAGATTATTGTTGAGAAAAGTCTAGAAATTGAATTTTTACATTAGAGTTATTTTTTTCGATTTGACCTCAGAACATGACAAATATTCCAACAATAAATGGCTCCCAATACATGAACGGTGTGCAAAAATTAAGAAATTAGGAAAATTTTAAATGTGACAGTATTTTCCAATTTCAATTTGATGCCAGTTTGGAATGCTGTAAATCAGAGGAATGTTGTAAATCAGAGGGTTTTTTAAGTTTGAAAACTTCACAACCTATAAATGGCGCCCAACATTAATTACCACAATGTATCTTCATTCTCACCAAGAAAAAACTACGCAGAATGGAAATATATAAACGTTTCGTAGCGGGAATGGCGAATTATTAAGGTATTAACTCTTGTTTACATATTCTCTAAATCAATGGCGCCCAACGGGCAAGGGCAAGGGCAAGGGCAAAAAGCAAAACATTTTCCAATCCTAATTAAAACAGGCTGAGTAATATATATTTTTTTTTAAACAGAGAGAATATTTTCAGTTTCTTGAACAACTGCAACATAAAAATGGCGCCCAACAAGAATTGCCAAAACATTTCTGCATTTTTATAGAGAAAAAAATGGTGTCAATGGCTACCAACATTTGCTCATTAATGCGTTCGATCATCCTCCGTGTCAAATAAAGGAAGTACTACTGGCGCCAAACGGATTAGTGTAAATATCAAAAAAATCTCTAATCCTAATTAAGCCTAAATGATTATTTCAAGTTTCTTGAACAACTTTTCCTTAATGTACGATCATCTTAATGATAATACATGGCTTGGCTTTGAAATGAAAATGGCGTACACAAGGGCTACAAAGAGTTTTCCCACGTAGGTCTCAAAATATGAAAAACTTCGACAATAATGGCGCCCAACATGAATTATTAACAAATTTTCTCATTTTTATAAATTTTCCTCATTATCTCTAATCGCTAAACAAATCAAAATGTTTCTACTTACACAATACATATGGATCACCATTGGGATACTCCTCGGGACAATAACATTGCGCCTCATCGTGTGGCAGTACCCGGCAAGCAGCATTCAAACCACAAACTTGATGGCTGCATACATCAACAATATTTCCATCGCATAGACAACCCTTTTTGGCATCTCCAACACAACCTTCCATGCAGGAACATTCATAGCCACCGGGAACTTCGGTGCAGCGTGAATTCTCACCGCATGGATTATTGTCACAACCACCTTCAAGCGGTTGACACTCTGTGGCTGCATCGCCAAAGAAGTCCGGTGGGCAGGAGCATTGTGGCCGGCGATCGACAACACGGCACTGGGCATTGACGCCGCAGGCACCGAATTCCAGGCATGGATTACGACATTTACCCTTGTCACAGCGTTTGTTGGCCTCACAATCTTCATCGTGTTGACATTCGAATTGAATACATTCCTTGTTCGGTTCACCCTCATAGCCATCGGGACAATAGCATAGCATGCGATGTTCCGACACTGTGCACAAGGCATTACGGCCACAGGATTTCTTATTGGCACAAGGATCACTACACTGACCCTTGATACAGGTCTGGTCGGTGGCACAGTCATTGTTTGTTTTGCAACCAGCAACGCAGGCTCCACGCTCACACAGCTGGCCAACTGGACATGATCGGTTGGCACCACATTTGGAACGGCACTTGCCACGCATACACATCTGGCCACAGGCACAATCGGTGTTCCTCGTACAGGATTCGGCACAGTAGGTGTTGCTTTCATCACATTGGCAGGAGGGATTACATCTTTGGGGTGGCATTTGACAACCGGTGAGACCATCACCCAAAAAGCCATTGGGACAACTGCATTGAACGCCATGATTGACAACCAAGCAATTGGCACATTGACCACACTGGCCAGGAGTATCACAGGGATTCTTACATTGCTTATTTACACAAGCCTGATCTTGGGCACAGGTCAAATCATTGCGGCAGCCAATTTGACAAATGCGATTTTCACAGATTTGTCCTTGGGCGCAGGCCGAGTCCGTGTTGCAAACAGTGCGGCACGAGCCACGCATACATTTCTCATCAGCCAAGCAGTTCTGGTCATTACGGCAACGGCTCTGACAGCTACCGCCATAGCAAAGTTGATTCGATTGACAGTCAGCATTGGTTTGACAAACGGTGATGGGTGGTTTACACGACACTTCGGGATTGCCGACCAAGCCATCGGGGCAAGAGCAGACCTTTTGATGATTGTAGACATTACATTGGGAATTGGTGCCACAGGCACGGGCATCGGAGCAGGGATCAACACACTGTTGATTGACGCACGACAGATTGTCGGGACAGCCTTGATCTGAACGGCAACCGGCCACACAGGACAGTCCCAGACACACTTCACTGCTGCGGCAATCATCATCGCGACGACACAACGGCTTGCACGCACCATTTTGACAACGTTCATTGGACAGGCAGCCCAAGTCGTCGGCGCACAAGGGTCGGCATACAGCTTCGAAACAGGCCAAGCCATTGGAACAGTCACGGTTCTCTGAACATTCCTGGGGAGGAGCACGTACACAGCCCACCTGGGCGGTGGGACTGGGCACCATGCCATCGAGACAGGTACAGGTGGCACGATGATTAGACACCGAACAGGCAGCATTGGGTCCACAAGGATTCTCGGAGCAGGGATGAATACATTTGTCATTGCGGCAGGATTCCGAGGCACTGCAGTCGTCATCGGTGTGGCAGCCAAAGACACACTTGTTGTGCAGGCAGACATGGCCCAAGAAGCAGTCGTTGTCGACACGACAGGTGACTGGAAAAGAGGATATGAAACATCAAATTAGTTACTCTCTTTGTTCTCTTGAGGCAACCCCCTCTCATTGTGTTATACTTACGCATACAAATGCCACGCAAGCATTTCTCATTCAGGGCACAATCTTGATCATTGCCACATTCTGGGAAGCACATACCATCGCGACAGTTGTAACCCTGACCACATTCCAAATCGGTACTACAGGCAATTGGTATGCGTACACATTCCACATCGGCATTTCCGGTGAAACCAGCAGGACACGAGCATTGTTTGTAGTGATTGTCAATGGAGCACAGTGCATTCATGCCACATGCTTGAGGTTGGCCACATGGATTAACGCATTGGCCACCTTGACATAGTTCATTGCCGGTACATTCTGTGTCCAAAACACAAGCAGCTATCGTACGTGATTGGGGGGAAAGGAAAAATAAAAATTATTATAAAATTATTATTGAGAACACAACCAGGTGGTCGTCGTTGAGGTTGATCTATGACAAATATACACTGAGACGGGAATTGCATTTGGAAAAAAAATGTCACATTGAACAAATTGCAAGGATTCTGTGGAAATTTAAGACAAACACACACATTGAGAGATAAAGAGAGAGAGAGGGTACGACTAAGAGAACTATTGTTTTGCATTTATGAAACAACGGTGTGTGAAGTTCCTAGGAATTTTATTTGGCAAGCTTTGTAGTATCAAGAGGGAAGAGAGAGATAGAGAGAGAGAGAGAGAGAGAAAGATCTCTCTCCTCTCTATTGCAACTCGTGGAATTTTGAAAATACCATGAGGCAACTTAAACAAATTAAGAACTAAGATACTTTAAATATTTTTTGGGGGGTTTTCAATCATTATCAGTCCTCAATAAAATGATAGACCATTGGACTTTTTTTTAGGACGATGAAACCTTAAATTTGTCTAAGACCTATTAACTCGAGAACTTTCAGTATCTAATTTTATAGATCTTTCATTCCAAACCACAAGTTTGCCAAACAAAATTACTTGACTAAATAGAATTAATTCAAAATTACCGCACATTTTGTGGCTGGAAAATACAGTGTTCAAAAGTGTCCGGTATATATTTGAAAAGTATTAAAAATTTCGTGGAGTACCTAAAATTGTGTGACACATTTTGGTGAGTAATCTGAAAATGTTTTTGTTTTCTTGTCGTGTGTGTAAATGTTGTTGAATTTTTTGTGTGTTTTTTTTTCTGATTTCATTGTAAATTATGTTTTCTTTTGGTGTGTATGTGTAACCCTTTACCCCTTGGGTAAGTCTAATAACTACAGGTTAATGCAAAGTAAAAAAAAAAACATCATTACAATTCCATTAAATCCCATAAACATAACAATAACAATTATATTTCGCCACATTCTCTGGTTAGTACTTACGTTTGCATATACCGTCCGAACAATACGAATTGCTCGGACAATCACCGGTAACTTGGCAAGGTGTTGGCAATGGCTTGCAACCATTGACCCGGTCAGCGGGATTGCCATCATAACCACTGTGACATGCACACTGAGCCTTGTGACCCTTCGGAATACATTCCGCATTGGGGCCACAGCGCACCGTGGCGCATACATCATGACACTTGGGTACACCATTTGTTTTCGTGCATTCGGCATGCGGTGGGCAGTCTTCGTTGGTCTCACATTCGACGGAGGTGCGACAACCCTCGTTATAGGGGTCACCAACCAAACCGGCGGGACATGTGCACTTGAAGGAGCCGCGTGAATTGCGACACCTTGCACCTGGACCGCAGGGAGCATCTTTACAGAAATCAATGACCTGGCAGCCCAGTTTGGGGTCGCCAGTGAAACCGGGTTGACAATGACAAACTTGTTTGTGATTTTCGGCCGTGCAAACGGCATGTTCGCCACATGGCTGGCCAATGAGGCAGGCAATCTTACACATGTGACCATCACAGGTCTTGTCGCTGGAACAATCCTCATCCGAGGTACACTCGACTTTGCGGCAACCAGACTTAGGATCTCCAAAGAAACCTTCCTTACACTCGCAATCGGCAGCATGGCTACGGGCAATGCACTCGGCATTGCGGCCACACACTGCACGACCCAAGCAAACATTTTCACAACTGGCTCTGCCATAATTGTCGACAACACACACCTCATTGCTTCCGCAGTCCTGATCTTCGCGGCACAACACCTCCTTGGTGCAAATGTTGTTCAAACAGAATTGGAATTCGGGACAGGTAGAGTTCGATTTACAGGTGGGTTGACAAACACCCTGGATACATAGCTGGTCGGCAATACAATCGCGATTCGATGAGCACAGGGAACAACAAAGACCATTAGAGCAAATGCTGCCGGCTGCACACTGATTATCGACATTACAGTACTGTAGAGGGACACAACCCAATTGAGGATTACCCGTCGTTCCACGTTCACACGAACAAATTCCGATGTGATTTTGGGCAGTACAACGCGCTTGTGTTCCACAGGCATTTGGTAAGGAACAAGGGTCAACACATTTTGAATCGACACAGGCTTTTTCACTGGAACAATCATCATTGTCCGAACACTCAATGTACACACATTCGACGGATGGATCTCCTCGAGCATTGGCGGGACAAGTACAGATGGCATTGTGGGATTGGGCAACACAATTGGCATTAATGCCACAAACATTTTCGCGTTCACAGGGACTACGACATCTTGAGTTTTGACAGCTGGCCGTAGCGGGGCAATCAGAGTCGGTAAGACATTCATTGGGATCACGGCATCCAGCATGGACAGGATCACCAATCAATCCCTCGGGACATTGACAGTTGAAGGAGCCCGGCAAATTCTGACAGAATGCCGTTTTGTGGCATGGTCGGTTCAGACATTCATCGACATCTTCACAGATGCCATTGTTTAGGTGGTAACCTTCATAACAAGAACAGATGGCCTTGTGATCGGCAACATTGCAGGATCCCTTGCCACAGGTAATCAAATCACAAGGTTTAATGCAGCGATTTGTGGCCTCATCACAGGCCCTGTCACTGGCACAATCGTCATCGGTGATACATTCCACCTTGAAGCAACCCACCGAACTGTCGAATGGATCACCCAAGTGACCAGGTGGACATTCACACATGGCCTGGTGGTGTTCCGATTGGCAGAGAGCATTTGGACCACAGCTGGTTGTCAAACATGGGTTGGAACATTTATCATTGATACAGGCCAAAGCCGTGGAGCAGTCCTCATTCTTGTAACATTCCTTGGGCTTGGCACATCCCTTGACATAGCCATCACCCACCGTGCCCTCGGGGCAAACACACTTGAATGAGCCGGGTATGTTTTCACATTTAGCCGATACATGGCATGGTTGTTCGGTACACTCATCAATATCCGAACAGCCGAAGGGTGTACCAATAAAACCTTGGGCACACTTACACTTGCCGCTCAGACACAACTCTGTGGGTGGACAATCTGCATCCGAGTCACAACCAGGTTGGCAAGTACCATCATCATTACAGATTTCTCCGGGCAGACAGTTGTTGCTGGTGTAACAAACCTTGCGACACACTTGTTGGTAGCAACGCTCTCCAATGGCACAGGCGGAGGTCTTTTGGCATGGTAGATTACATTGATTGCCAATGCACATATGACCGCTAGGACACTGGTTGGTGGCCAAGCAGGGGGCTGGTACACGTACACAACCCTGTTCGGGTGTGGGATTTCCTTCAAAGCCCTCGGGGCAAGAGCAGTGACTGCGTTGGTTGTCAATGTTGCAGAGAGCATTAGGTCCACAAACACCACCGGTCTGGCAGGGATCGGCACATTTATTATCGATACACGAACGATCCGAAGGACAATCTTTGTTGCTGCGACAGCCAATGGAGCAAACTCCCTTCAGGCAGGCCAAGCCACTGGAACATTGGCTGTGGTCCACGCAAGGAATCACACAGACATTCTGCAAACATTTCTCACCCATCGAACAGTCATTCTCTTCACGGCAGATGACACGACACTCGCCATTGTAACACACCTCACCGCCACAATCAGCATCGGAGCGGCAGTGTGACACAGAACGGGCACAGCCTTCTTTGGCCGACTCACCCATAGGTTGGAAACGGAAGGGACACGAGCAAACCGGTTTACGATTGATAACTTTGCATTCGGCATTGGCACCGCAGGCATTGTCACATGGGTTGACACAACGACCTCCGCTACAAATCGTATTGGCAGGGCAATCGCCATCACCGTTGGGACATTGTCCTTCGGGGCGACAACCTTGGCGCACAGGATCGCCAATAAAATGTTCAGGACATTTACAAATCGGGCCCTCAGCGGTGACCTCACAAATTGCCGAGTGATGACATGTTCCGGGTGTACAACCCCCAGTTTTAATACATTCCATTTCAGGTATGGGATTTGCCTTGAAACCCGGAGGACATTGGCATACGGCGCGATGATCTTCGGCCAAACACACGGCATTGGTACCACACGATTCATCATCGCACACATCGAAGCACGAGTGAGTCAAACGATTGCACAACTGATGCGAGGGACAGTCTTTGTTGTAGACACAAGGTACGCTCTGGCATCCTTCGTAAGGATCATAAGGATCACCAGCAAATGGTCCAGGAGGACATTGACATTGGGCTTGATGATTGTTGGTGATGCATACGGCACGTGGTCCACATTTAATTGCCTCACAGGCAGGTCTACAGGTAAGCATCTCCTCTGGGCCATATTTAATACAGGCCTCTGATTCGGCACACTCGGCATTGCTGCGGCATTGATTTTTTTGTACAGGCTGGCAACCATTGCGATCATTGGGATTACCCACAAAGCCGGTCAAACAATCACAGCGACCTTGATGATTCTTGGCAACACAAATTGAGTTGGCAGGACAGGTGAACTCGTCGCAAATCGAAACACATTTCAATACGCCAACAACATCTGGGCGACAGGCCGAAGATGCTGGGCATTCCTGGTCTGAGGTACAATCTGGCAGACTGGGTTTCTCACAAGCCGATGATACAGGATTCCAAACATAGCTGTCATCACAGCTACAAATCGCATTGCCACTGTTGTCCACTTTGCAAACTTCATTGGTGCCGCACACCACCTTGGAACACATGTGCACGCACTCCTTGGCTCCGTCGTTGACGGCCGAGCAGGTGTAGCCCAATTCACAGTCGTTGTTGGATTTACATTTATCCTCCACATCGGGTATCTTGCGTTCCGGCTGGCAACCGGTCTGCAAATTGCTGGGTACACCAAAGTATCCATCACTGCAAATGCACGAGGACCGATGGTCATTGGCCACACACAGGGCATTGGGACCACATTGTATTTTCGAACAGGCATCGACACATTTGCGTAGTCCTTTGCTGAGTTGGAAGCAGATTTCGGAATTCTTACAATCGCCATCATTGTTACACTGGCCACGGATGGTACAACCCGTCTCGAGATTATTGGGATCACCCAAATAACCCAATGGGCAAAGACATTTTCCGGCATCGCAAACGGCTCTGGGGCCACATGTTGTCTTCGAACACAAGTCCTTGCACGAGCCGCGTTCACATGAATAACCATCGGGACAATATACACGTTCATTGCACTTGCATTTATTCGCATCCGAACAGAATTCCGTATCGACTGGTTGACAGCTGGTGAAAGGATCTCCTCCGAAACCGGAAAGACACAAACATTCAAAGCCTCCATGAGTATTGAGGCAGGCCGCATTTAGACCACATGGTTTGTTCATACACTCATCAATGTCATGGCAACCGACATAGGCATTGCCGGCGAATCCTTGAGGACAGACACAAGTAATGCCATTGGCATCAGCCCTACATTCGGCATTGGGACCACAGCTATTGGGTTCACATGCAGTCTTGCTTTGGGCACCACAACCCTCATAGGGATTGCCGGTGGTACCCGAGTTGCAAACACACTCAGCACTGCCAAAGCCATATTCACAGTGGGCATTGAGACCGCAGGGAGGATTACATTCGGCATATTTAATGGGTGGCATACAAATCAAATCGGGATTGCCAATAAAGTTGGGCTCACACACACATTTGCCACTGTTCTTGTCACACATGGCACCGATGCCGCACACAACGCCATCACATCTCTCCTTACAGCGGCCATTAATACAAATTTGCCTTTCACTGCAGGGTCTTGAGGCGGAACATTGATCCGTAGAGCAAGAACCACCAGGGAAAGGATTACCCATATAACCCTGGGGACATTTGCAGGTGGGTCCTTCCGAAGTGGGAATGCAAAGGGCTCCCTCGCCACAGATAACATCCTTACACTGGGAAACACAGTCGCCATTGTCATCCTTGACAAAGCCCACACGGCAGCGACACCATGCGGCATGATTATCGGTCTCGCAGAAAGCATTGGGTCCACACAACAAGCTGGCACAGGGGCTAACGCAAGTTCCCTGCATGCAGGCCAAGTTGCTGGCACAGTCTTCGTTGGTGACACACACACTCTTCGGCTCATCTGAGGATTCCAAAATACAACCGCTCTTGTAGGCATCGCCGGTAAAACCTTTGGGACAAACACATTGGTAACCACCTTTCTTGTTGACACAATAGGCTCCATAGGCGCAGGGCAAATGGGCACATTCATCCTCGTCGGTACAACCCAACAGAGGATCACCCTTGTAGCCCACTTCACACATACATTGGGGTGGATCAGTGGGTGTACACTTGGCATTGATACCACATGGGAATCTTTCACAGGGACTCTTACATTTGTTGTTGTCATAGGGATCCAAGAAGAAGGGTGGTGGACAGACGCATTCTCCCGGTTGTACACACTTCTCGTTGGTGTTGCATTCCTTGTCGGCGGCACACTTTCTCTGAGCCGGGCTACAGCCTCCGTTGTAGGCATCTCCATTATAGCCATCTGGGCAAACACAAGAGAATGATCCAGGTTTATTGATACATTCGGCGCCATAGGCACACACTCTGTTGCCTGGTTCCGAGCACTCATCCACGTCGACACATGAACCATCCGACAAGGTTTTATATCCCTTGGGACAGGCGCAATAGCTAACGCCTCCTGCAATGGAAATACACTCAGCTCCATTGGGACATTTTTCGCCGTTGGAACAGCCGGAGAGAATACAGCTACTGCCAACCAATTTGAAGGGGGCTTGACACTGACATTCAGGGGAGTTACATTGTTCACACATAACGAAGGGATTGCCATTGAAACCGGCCGCACAACGGCATTCATAGCTGCCGGGTAGATTTTTACATAGGGCATTGATACCACAGGCTGGCTTGGCGCGGGTGGCTGAACATTCATCAATATCCTGACACTGGCCAGTGGCTGGATTGCGCTCATAACCTTGACGGCAAATGCAAACACTGGTGCCTGTATAGCTGTCGGCCACACACGATTCTCCGGGAGCACAGGGATTGGAGTCCGAACACGAGGGGGGTGCCCTAGTGGTGGCACAACCTTCACGATAGGGATCGCCAGAGGAACCCGATGGGCATTGGCATTGATAGCCACCCGGTGTATTGGAGCAAATGGCATTGGCAGCGCAAGGGTTGGCCTTACATTCGTCGATATCATTGCAACCACCAGGCATGTCGGGTGAACCCGTGAAGCCTTCGGCACACAAACATTGAGCCTGGCCATTTACCAACATACAGTGGGCATGGGCACCACAGTTCTTAAATTCACAAGGATGACGGCATTCATTGCCCACATTTGGTTCGGGGCACAAACATCTCTTGGCCGGATCACAAATGGCATTGCCGGGACAATCATTGTCCAAATTACAGGTGACAATGGGTACACACCGGACAGTGGGATCTGGATCTGGTATGGAGTCATCGGGACATCTGCAGGTAAAGCCACCGTTCATGTTGATACACTCGGCTCTATCGCCACACTTATTGCCACTGCGACATTCATCAACATCCACACATTTGGTGTGGGGATCTCCCGAGAAGCCTGAAGGGCAAGAGCAGGAATAGCTACCCAAGGTATTTGTGCAAGTGGCATTGGTGCCACAACTGCCGAAGGGACCATGTACGCCCGTATCACATTCATCGATATCCACACAGCCGGCAGCAACATCGCTCGGGTTAAATGTCCAGCCATCTTCACAGATGCAATAGGCTTCGTTGCCATCGGGCTTGCAATAGGCATGCTCGCCGCAATGGACATCGGCACAGGGTTCCTTACACATAACACGTGGCGGTGTACCCACATAGCCAGCCTCACAATCACATCTATACGATCCGGGGGTATTGATACACTGGGCATGCTCCCCACAAACACCAGCATGGGTGCGACACTCATCAATGTCCACACAACTGGAGCCCATGGGCTCAAATCCATCCAAGCAGAAGCATTGATTCTCAATACACTCGGCATTGTTGGTACAATCGAAATTCGTCGAACATTGGATATTGACATCAACCTGTTCACAGGCTGTCTTGGCATCCGGTTTCCCGGCAAATCCTTGGGGACACGAACACTCATAACCGGGTTGTTTATTTTCACAAATGGCATGGGGACCACAGGGTTTTTCCATGGTCGAACATTCGTCGATGTCAATGCAACCGCGGAAGGGATCACCGGTAAATTCAGGTTTACAGGAGCAGACAAAACTACCAATGGTGTCAGTGCAAATGGCATTTTCACCACAGGGATTGTCTTGGCATTCATTGATATCTGTAGAGATGCGTACAGGGGGTTGGGGATGTAAAGGTTTGGTAAAAACGCAGAAAGTGAGACAAGTTTGGGTTTTTCGTTCGTCGTTGGTGAAAGCCGTGAACAAAGCAATTGCGTGTATTTTTTTGGTTTCGTATGGTTTTTTTGTTTGTTTGGAACAATTGCATTTGTTGTTGTTGGCATTGGTGGTGGTTTGGAGGTGTTATGAAAAAATGTTAATGAAATTAGTGTTGTTTTATTTTTGGTTTTTTTTTTTGAGGGGGAAAAAGGAAACAATTTAAGGGAATTCATAAAAAATAAAACTTAAAACTAAAATAGCGTGAAAATAGAGCAGTAGCAGAGTCTAGAATAGATGAGAAGGTAGACAAGTCGTCAGACTTTTAGCAATAGTCATTAAGCTATGAAAAAGAAATTTAATTGAATTTAAAGCATTTCAGAAAAGCTTTTTTTGACTAGGCGGGCGAAGAAGCAGATGTGTATTCTTCGTGTGTACGGGTGTACTGGTGTGTTGGTGTTGATTTTTTTTTTATTTTGAAAGCTTTTATGAAAATGCTCAAGTGTTTGGGCTAAAACGGATTTGGAGTGGGAATTATATTTGCAAGAATTTTCTACGATAATTTGAAGCATTTAAGATTGACAAAATTTAATGGCATTAAAATATAATGCATTGGGAGCCAGATCTAATTGTTTTCCAGTAAAAAATTAGGCGATTTAAAATTTAAGTAGTTCCATTAAGTGTTCCAAAAATGCAATTCTCAAGCATGTTGTACTTAGCGCTAAGATAAATCGTAAGGAAATATGATCGGTAACATAATAAAATTGCCATCTTTTAAGACTCCCTTTTTGTTTTCTTTAAGGTTTAGTAGACTCCTTTTTAGTCGTCCGTGAAGACTCCCTTCTAATCTTCTAATCTAAGACTCGCGTCTTATAAAGAGTACTTTACGGTTTGGTATTTTTTTAATTTTTGTTAAATGAATTATTATGGAGCGTCTATGGGGAATCTTCTGCATATCGAGTATTCTATGACACAAAGTATTGCTATGTTGGGCGCTACTGAATTAAAGAATATCTTTTGACAAAAAAAAAAAAAAAAAAACGTTGGGCGCCACTTTTACATAATTACATCGCTTTTTCTATTGTTGCTTTTTCAATTGCAAATACTTTGTCAGACAAAAAAATGTTGCCACGTTGGGCGCCACTTTTAAAATTTTGGATGACTTTTTCTATGGTTGTTCCCTTGACAATTACTTCTAAAAAATATCTATTAAAATAATTATATAAAAAAAAAATAATTATAAAAAATATTCCTACGTTGGGCGCCACTTTTAAAATATTGAATCAGTTTTTCGATGGACATTCCTCTGTCAGTTAATTGTAAAAATATTCTTTTTAACAGATTATCTATAAAAATGCCATTACAAAGCGAATACTCTGTGTAAAAAATATTGCTACGTTGGGCGCTATTTATAGATTATTATATGACTTTGATGAGGGGAATTCCTTTGACAAAGAATTCAAAAAAATTGTCTTTTGACAGCTTTTCTATAAGAATTCAATTGCAAAGAGGATAGATTGTCACAAAACGAAATAACGACATTGGGCGCCACTTTTGAGATATTGGATTACTTATTCTATTGACATTCTTTTGCCAACCAATTGTAAACATATTTAGATTGCCTATGAAAATTAAATTGTTAAGTCAATATTATGTTAGAAAATTTTGCGATGTTGGACACCATTTTCCAATTATTATCGTTGGATGTTCATTTGACAATGAATTCTAAAAAATGTTTCTTGTGATAGCTTATCTTTGGAATATCAATTGAAAAGCCAAGAAATATTAATACGTTAGGCGCCACTTTTAAAATATTTGATTAATAATTCGATGGACATTTTATTGTCAACTAATTCATATTTTTTGACACTTGTCTTTTCAATTTTAATTGTGAATACTTCGTCAGGAAAACATTGTTAAGTTGGGCGCCACTTTTACAATATTACATCACATTGTCTATGGCTGTTCCTTTGAAAATTAATAATAAATCAATAAAAATATCTTTAGACAGCAGTCTATGAGAATTCAATTGGGAAGCGAATACTCTGTCCAAAATAAATAAATAATAATAATAATAATAATAATAATAATAATAATAATAATAATAATAATAATAATAATAATAATAATAATAATAATAATAATAATAATAATAATAATAATAATAATAATAATAATAATAATATAATAATAATAATAATAATAATAATAATAATAATAATAATAATAATAATAATAATAATAATATAATAATAATAATAATAATAATAATAATAATAATAATAATAATAATAATAATAATAATAATAATAATAATAATAATAATAATAATAATAATAATAATAATAATAATAATAATAATAATAATAATAATAATAATAATAATAATAATAATAATAATAATAATAATAATAATAATAATAATAATAATAATAATAATAAATAAACAAAAATAATTCTACATTGGGCGCCACTTTTGAGATATTGGATCACTTACATTCCTATGCTAAAAATTTTAAAAATATATTTTTTAAGAAAAAATTTCTGCGTTGGGCGCCACTTTTAGAATACTGGACAAAGTGTTTCAATATTCTAAAATTGACGAACTTTTTTCTAAAAATTTTTTAATAGCTTGTTACTCAAATAAATATTCGGGATTGTAACTCAAAACACTTGCAAACATAATTCCCACTATAAACAAGATTTCTCGAATTATTTGAGGACATTTTTATAGAATATCTCAAAACGATAGAGAGCAGAAGAGAGCGAAAGAGAGTGTGAGAGAGAAAGAAAAATATGAAGAGAATGAGTCGAGAAGCTTAATGCATAAAATGATACTAACTTTCACAGTGTAAATAGCCTTGGCCTTGAAAACCGTTCGGACACAAGCAACGATATGAACCGGGAAAATTAATGCATTTAGCGTTAGTGCCACATTTGGCTGCGCCACTATCGGGATTACACTCATCCACATCTACGCAAGCTCGGCCGGCACCCTTTGGGCCCAAGGCAGATGTTTTGTTGTTATTATATTTGTCATTTGTATCATAGCCATAGTCCTCGAGTTGAAAACCCGCCGGACAACGACATGCAAAACTACCGCCCATATTCACGCATTCAGCACCCAAACCACATGGATTGTTAATGGAGCACTCGTCGACATCTGAGTTGTTGTTGTGGTAATGATAAGCGTTGTTTGTTGTAAATTGTGGTTGGTGTGTTGTGCAGGGATGGTATGGTATGGTTGAGGTGGTAGTGTTTTTTATTTTTTTTTTATTAAAATAAGTATTAAAGTTAAATAAATATGTGATTAGTAAATTATAATTAAGTAAAATATGTTATGAGAGTTGAATATAGGGCCAGTTCTAGATTCAATGAAACTGGCTTTGGATGAAGCCAAAATTTCCAAGATGCAAGCAAGTAGTTGACTTCAAAATTAAAGGAATTCAGAGGAATAATTGACAGGCTAGATGGGTGTTTATCCCTTGGTCAGGATAATATTATTTTGAGTGAACTTTTATTAGCTTCCATGGGATGTCACCTTAAATAGATGTTACAAACCAGGGGTTCCATTAATTTTTTTAGATATTTCCCTTAATTTTGAAACTTTTCCCATTGAATCTGAAACTGTCCCCTTTTTGGTGCAAATGTAATGTTTGCTTTATTGTTGTTGTTTGTGCTTGCAATTGTATTCGTTTTTTATTTTTTTTTTAATTTGTTGTAAATGAAAATGATTTGCATAGTAATAAATGGGTGCAATTTTCGCTTAAGAAAATCCTATATTTCTAAATATGGTCAGCTTTCTAAAAAACTTGTGCAAATACATTGAAGCTCTGTTTTTTTTTCATCTTCTTTCAGTAGCAGTTTTTTAACTCTCTAACAAATAACAAAAACATAAATTCGTTTCACTTCTGAACTATGGAGCAACGCAAAAGCAACAAGGGAGACATATACATATATAGATAAGCCATGATAATGATATGGCTCTGAAAGCACCTTTTCACAAAAGCTAGACAAAGGCAAAAAGTGTGCCACAAAACTTACCTTCACAACCGTGCATTGGATCGCCCGAATAACCATCGGGACACAAACACTTGAAACTACCCTCCGTATTTTGGCACTGAGCATTGCGGCCACATGGCGAGCGTGCACATTCATCATAATCCAAACAACCGGCCTCTGAGCGTCCATCGCCATCATAGCCTGTAGGACAGTCGCAGCGATAACTGCCCTCCAGGTTAGTGCATATGGCATTTGGACCACAGACATTCGGCTGAGCACACTCGTCGATATCCAGACAACCGTCATAGGGATTGCCATAGAAACCATCGGGGCAGGTACATGTATAATTGCCGGGCATGTTAATGCAGTGAGCATTATGACCGCAAGCATTTGGATTTTGGCACTCATCAATATCTGGAGGGAAAGGAAGAAATGACAATTTTTGTAGAAAATAGGAATTTTAATTCCTCCTCCTCCTCCATGGGGAAACTTACCTGTACACAAAACTTCACCATCGCCTTCATAGCCATCTTTACATTTACACAAAAAGTGTGCGGGTAGATTGCAACATTCGGCATTTTCAACGCAACGTGCAGCTATTTGTGGATCTTGACACTCATCGATGTCTGAAAAGATATGAAAAGTAATTTGAAATTAAAACAAATGTAAATATTGAAAATTTTGCAAAAAAAAAAAAAAAAAATGACAGTAAAGTAAAAGGAAATCACAATCAATTTATAAATTTCCTTCTCGAATTTAATATTTGTGGCTATCGCCTAAAAGTATGCTATGAATAATGCTAAGGATAAATGCCTGAAAAAGGGCACTTGACATATGACCATAACATGCGGTGTGAACTTATTTTTTGAGTCAAATATTGCGTAATTTTTCTACAATTTACATTAAGTATTTTTATAGCATATATTTAGACGCTCAACAGAATTTTTAAAAATTAGCAAAAATAATAACTGTACTCATAGTACAAATATTGCAATGGTATATTATGTGGTACTGTATGGTATATAATTTTTATAGAATAGATTTTCTTTTGAGTAAAAAACAAAAAAAAAATCAAGGGCGCCTAAAAGTATGCTATAATAAAAATGCCTAATATTAAAAATCGTAAAAGTCATTTATTTATAAGTGATGTGTAAACAGACCTCATATACTAAATCAGTGCATGTAAAATTGTAATGAAATAACTGACCGACTCAGAATCACTCCCAGACGAAACGGTTGAGCCCAGACCGTGATAAGGCTGGATCTTTGAGAATGTACCAATGTTTTTTATTGGACAAAGTGAATGAGCTAGAATTTGGAATGAGAGTTACTGATGGAGTGCAGGATAGATGTATCAAGGATGTTTTTTTAGGATTAAATAGGCCTTGAAAATTTGAAATTTGGTATTAGGTAGTTCGGGTAGGGTGTTCATATAGAAGTGGTTTCGGAAAAATACTTAATGGTATAATAATTGATATTGGGTAAAGGGATAGGGTTGGAACCCTCATATATGATATTGAGGTCTTTGTTGGTATCTGGAATTGAGATATGGAGGTGGTGTTTGAAATGTGTACTATAATTGTACGAAAGGTACTAAGTAGTACCAAATTCGCTGTTGGGTGAAGGAATAGAGCCGAAATTCGGAAATTTGATATGGATGTAACTGTTGGTGTCTGTGGTTAGGTATATGGAGGTGGTTTTGGAAATTTGTATATAATTGTACGTAATGTACTAAATAGTATCAACTTTGGTATTGGGTGAAGGGATAAAGATTAAAATCTGAAATTTAATATTTAAATTACTGATGGTATCTGAGGTGGAGATTTAGAAGTGGGTTTCGAAATGCGTGCTACATTTGTACGAAAAGTATTATAGTATTATGAGTGAAGAGATTGGGCTAAAGTCCTTCAATTTGATATTGAGGTCTCTGTTGGTGTCTGTAATTGAGATATGTAAATTGTTTTGGAAATGTGTACCTTAATTATACGAAAAGTACTAAATAGTACTAAATTTGATATTGGGTGAAGGAATAGAGCTGAAATTTTGAATTTAGATATAGATGTCGCTTTTGGTCTCTGTGGTTAAGATATTGAGGTGGTTATGGAAATGTGTATTATAATTGTACGAAAAGTACTAAGTGGTGCTAAATATGGTATGGGGTGAAAAGATAGAGCTGGAATCCTGAAATTTGATCTGGATGTCACTGTTGGCATTTGAGGTTGAGATTTGGAGGTGGTTTGCGAAGTGTTGGAAAAGTATTGAATGATACTAAATTTTTTTATTGTGTGAAGGGATCCTCCTTTAAATATCCCTTCTTTAGATCAATTTCCCAAATGAAACCGGAAATGCTAGATATTTCATATAACTTCATTTTGTTTTAGTTTTTTGTTTTTACTTCCAAATTCCCACCAGATTTTAATTAAATTTTTGAATAACTTCCAAGTTGTCTGACATCTTTGTCTAAAGCTCATCAACATTTATTTTGCTGACATCTTCATCTTGAGCTCATCAAAATCACTGGCTCTTATTTAACTCCAAAACCACATCTATCATTTACAGTGTCAAAAAAATTAAGCAAAGGAACTCTAGGAACTGATAGCTTATTTCCGAATGGAACAATTGATGAGAACATTTTAAATTGGGTTTTAGGTAGATATAAATTATTCATGCTTTTCATTTTAAATGCTAGAACGAATCTATATTAGAATACAAGAAAGAAACGAAAATGATTTCTCAGCTAGAATTAAGAAAAAGAAAAATAAAACAAAAGACTTAAGACACAAACTTGTCTTGAATGAAGAACGTTCAAAGAACTTTGAACGTGAGAATAATTAAGGTCCATCAAAACACATCAAAGAAGAAGAAGTTTATAAAAATAGAAACAACAACAACAATTCTTGTTACCAATTCTCACCTCTAGAAGTCTAGCCTTTAATGTGCCCAGCTTCTTTGGTAGTCTTCATCATAATCATATGCCTAATCAATTTTTAAGAAAAAATCGTTTATCGGCAATTTTAATTTGCCCACGAATGAATTGATTAATGAATTAAGCTTAGGGGGAAGTGAGAACAAAAAATACTCCAAAAGAAATTAAATTATTCACAGCTTGAAATGGACTTCTTAAGACATTTGCCATTAATTTTTCTAAAAACTTCCCGCAATTTCAAGATTTACGCATCACAGACTCTTGACTAGTAATTGTTATTGAAAATACATAACAACAGCAGCAACAACAATGAGTGATTAATTGTTACGCATCTAAGCTTCATTTAAATATACAATTTTAGAAAAGCAAAAAAAAACATCAACATCATTGTTAAGACAATATCAAGGTTAGCCGCTGTCGTTGCTGTTTTGTTTTTTTGGTTTCTAAACAATAACATGAAATATGATTATTAACAAAAATAGTAGTGAAAACAACCAACTAAACTACCAACTATCTTTGTTTTTTTTTGTTGTATCTTAGAAGTACTACCTTTGTTATTGTTATAGCGTTCATGAATGACAACATGATGTCACCATTGTAGATAGTGCGTGAAATGCAAAACGTTTTGCGCCTAGACAAAATGCAAAGCCAACTGACAGGGAATACGTCATGCCTATGATTTTATTACCTTGAGTGCAGTTGTTGTTGTTGCTATTGAATGGCCCTTGTTCAGGGTTTTATGTGCATATTTAAAAAAATATTATTATTCGAAATCATATCTACGATCGATATACCAAAATTGATATAATTTTTTTTAAATTAATTTTTGTCAATAAAAATAAATTTCGCAAAAAATATACGAGGGCAGATCAAAAAGTGAGCCACTTTTCCAGCGTGCCTCGTAGAGAAAAAAAAAAAAAAAATAAATTTGTTGAACTTCCTTTGTGTTTATTTAAAATAAACTAAAATGGGAAGGACAAAAAAAGTCTAAGTCGACTATATGATACTACTTTGCAGAGATACTATTATTAAATATACCTTTAATTTGGGAATTTGTGTAAATAAAATCATCCTGGGGAGTTTTCCTACGAGGCGCGTCCCCACCGGCGGATAGGGGTAGATGGATGATCACACTATTTTGCCCGAATTAGGGTGTCATAGTTACGAACTGATCGGAGCGGAATAGTGTTATCATCCGTCTCTGGGGATTTTCGGATTACACGCTGACAAAAAACTGACTATGGGGGATATTCCCCTAAAACAGACAATAAAAATGGAAGAAGAAGAAAAAGAGAATAAAGTTACGGTGCAGGACCTTAAATAACCCAGTACCGACGGGTGCTTGTGATCCAGCCACGTGTCACACCTCGCCGTTATCCAACGATCGTGAGCAAATTTCTCCCGTTTTGAAAATTGCATTGCAAAGTAACCTTAATAGAGGGACAGGATCCCCCATCTTCCAAATTTTTGATATTTTCGGACAAAGACTCCATGGAATCCGATTATTTTAATATACTTTGTCTTGGGGATTATAGAAGGTAAATATTGTTTACAAGCGTACAAAAGCATTTTGGTGAGAATTTTCCAGAAAAACAGTTATGATAGTGTTATTTCTTTATATTTGGCTGGAAAACCACAAGTGGCTATCGTTAGAGCACTCCAGCATTTAAATGTTAATAAATCTTTTGTCTCGTCCCTTTGCTCATTACCGTGATACTGGTAGTGTAGCCCGACGTCAAGGAAGTAGACAGAAGAAAACAGCAACATCAGAAGAAATGGTTCGAAAAGCGACTTGATTGAAACCCGCGCCGCAGTGGCTGAAAAATGGCTGGTGAGCTGAACATATCGCAATATTCCATTCGGAAAATATTGAAAAATGAGCTCGGGGTAAAGCCATTGAAATTCCAAAAAGTGCAGCTGAAAATATGCAGATTCGGTTGGCAACCAGAACTCAAGCACCGGCCATGGTGATGGTGTTGGCCGCCAAAACAGCCGACGGTCGCTCTCCGCTCGTATTAATCGACCGTGGCATCAGAATAAATGCCGAATATTATCGCGAAAATATTCTGGAGGGTGTATTAAAGCCTTGGGTACGCAAATATTTTGGCCGCAGACCTTGGACATTCCAACAGGACTCAGCACCATCGCACTCAGCACGCGCCACCCAAGAATGGTTACAAAGTGAGGCTCCTCGCTTCATTTCCAGCGCAACAAAATCACCGGATATCAATCCGTTGGACTATTGTGTCTGGAGTATTTTAGAAAGCAAGGTTGGCACTAAAAAATACCAAAGTGTCGATCACCTCAAGCGAGCGCTTCCCGGGAATGGGCCAAAATACTGCAGAGCAACATTCGGGCAGCGTGTCATGGTTTCATTGGCCTTCGAAGGCCATGATTCGTGGCAAAGGTGATCAATTCGAACAAATCTAAACTTATTCTAACATTTGATGCTATTTCCGACATTTTTTCTTTCATTCAATAAAATTAAAAAAAAAAATTACAAATTATGGCCTTTGACTTTGTTGCAGTTTTTTATCTCACCCTGTATACCTTAAATCGACGGATTCCCAGGAATCTTAATCTGGAAATCCCCAAAACATACGAAGAAGAAGCCTTAAAAACACCAATACAAGTGTTTTCTACTCTACTTTCATAATCCGCTGTAGTTTCCCTGTACTTATGAGAAAAAGGTGAGTTTTGTTATACAGTAAAATTTTGTGGAATTTTCCCGTTTAAAGGGAGTTTTTAACCATATTTTCAAAAAAACCGACCAAAAAATCCCTTTCTTGACTCGTTTGAAGACTAAAATTCCTTTCCAGAATAAACTTTGCATTTTTATTTGCAATATTGCCGAAGAAACTATATAACTAAAATCAACGGATTCCAAGAAATCTTAACTCCAAAATCTCAAAAAATATCGGAGAGGGGGGAATTTGGCTCCATCAATTTAGGTTATTTTGCGCAGTAAAACTTTCAAAATACTGAAACACGTGTCTTCTATTTTCAGCTCTACTTTCATAATTTACTGGATTATCTCCGTAATTATGAGAAAATATAATTTGCAGCATAGTGTAAAACTCCTCAAGCTTTACGCTTTTCGTGACAACCCTATTTAGCACCAACTTTTTATTTACCCTTTCCTCATACTATACAACAGTCAAACCAACATTCCTATAAATCAACCATGGCCTAACTACCTTTCCATTAGCCTGAAATATTTTCTTTTACTTTGCCAGCCCAAGAGATAGTGGCCATTAGATGAATTCCATTCAATTCTATTCCCGGCTCGTTTTTATGGCAAAATTGACAGCTGTTCAAATTGATGGCAATGCTGTCAGAAAAATATGTACAACACCAACAACAAACTGCGGCCAATAAGACATAGAAATGCATTTACACAGTTGTAATTCATTTCGAATGTCACTTCTCTGGCTCCAGGTGGAGTGGAGTGGAAGCAGAAGACGACGAAGAAGTAGTAATGATGCCATGTAGCATGGCATGGAGTTATTCAAATGAATCGAAAATAAAATCCAGCTTCTCAAAAGTCATCTGCTTGGGATGAAATCTTGTTTTAATTCACATCGAGGCGTTAATTAAAGTTGCATAACACAATTAAACATCTCAAACATTTGAATGACAGCTAAGCAGAGGAATGAAGGCTCAACATGAAGAAAGAATGGAAAAAAAGTGGAAAGAATCACATTACAATCGACTGACTGCTGAGCTGAGCTGATAGACAGACAGATAACACAGGCTGTGGCTAAGGAATACTCAACGGAGGTTATGCATTAAAATGGGCCATGCATCCTGTTAGAATTGTATCTTTGAATTTTGATGGGATTTTCTTTATAAAAGAAAAGCGTATCAGCTCACACCAATTGGAGCCTCATTAAAGAAGAAAATTATGAGTGCATACACAATATAAGTTTATAAGTTTAAAATAATGCTCTAAGTACAGAGAAATAAAACGTTTTGAAACGGTTTAAGAACATTTTGGTTTTAGTCCAAATTAAAGTTGTCATTTTGCTTTGTGTTACTCACAGAGCTCAGAATTTCTTATTTTTAACTCGCGAGTGAAAAATACTCTCCAGGGGGAATGATCGAAGATTATAAGTTTTACACCAAGTTTATTCTCCTCTCTTTTATTTTAAATGGGAGCGGCGCTCGAGAGTTGCTCTAGTGTGAAAATTAGAATGGAAGTTAAAATGCTCGAAATACAGTAAGAGTTTGCTCTCTAAGAGCGAAATCAAGTGGAGAGATAATAAGTGTGAATTTTAATAGCATATTTCTAGGCGCATATGATTGCATGAGTAGTGAAAAAACGAGGGTCAGTCTTGGTGCGTAGGCGTATGACAAGGTTGGTTTTTAGATATTCGTATTAATAGGATACGAAAAGTACTAAAAATGTAATACTTTGTATTGAACAAACGGAATGACCTAGATTCGTAATGGGAGTCACTGATGGAGCCCAGAATAGGTGTACCAAAGGATTTTTGTAAATTCGAATATTAAGGTTACGAAATGTTCTAAAATGGTAGTAGACTTCTAAAATGGTATCATTTGGTATTATGTGAATGGATAGACTTTAAAACCTGAAATTTGATATGAGAATCAAGACAGGAAAGTAAATTTGATGTATATATATAAGTTGATTTTTGGAAATGTGTACAAAATGTGCAAACTGTACTAAATGGTACTGAATTTGGCACAATTTGGTTTGGGGTGAAGGGAAGAAATTTTATATTGGGGTTCCTGTTGGTGGTAGGTTTGTGATAAAGATGTGATTTTGAAAATGTGTACTATAATTGCACGAAAAGTACCAAATATTACCATATTTGGTACAGTTTAGTAATGGGTGGACAGATAGTGCTTCAAATCCTAAATATGGTATGAGAGTCGCTATTCATATGTAGCGTGGACATATGGAGGTGGTTTTAAAAATGTGTACTATAATTATACGAAAAGTACTAAATAGTACCATATTTGGTGTTGGGTAAAGAGATCGAGATAACATTCTAGAATTTGATATTTAGATTACTGATGGTATATATCTTTAAGATTTGTCGGTGGTTTGGAAATGCGTTTGTACGAAAAGTACTAAATGGTACTAAATGTTAGTTTGGGTAAAGGGATAGGGCAGGAAATTTGATATTGAGGTCACTTTTGGCGTCAATGGTTAAGATATGAAGGTGGTATTCAAAATGTGTGCTACAATTGTACGAAAAGTACTAAATGGTACTTTATTTTGGTTTGGGTAAAGGAATAGGGCTGTAATCCTCAAATTTGATATTTGAGATATGGCGAGGGTTTGGAAATGCGTGCTAATTTGTACAAAAAGTAATACATGGTACTATATTGGGTATTAGATGAAATAATAGGGCTTGAATCCTTAAATTTGATATTGAGGTCTCTGTTGGTATCGGGAATTGGGATGTGGATATAGTTTTGGAAATGCGTACTATAGTTGTACGAAAAGTATTAAATGGGTGAAGGGATAGAACTGGAATGCCCTTGATATCTGGTTTTAAGATCTGGTTGTAGTTTTAATGCGTACCGAAATTGTTGCTAACGCTAAATGGTACCAATTTTGGATCGCCATTGGTGTCTAGGATGGAGAGTTGGAGACTGTTTTGTGTATGCGTACTAAATGTTGCTATTGAGTGAAGGGATAGAGCTGAAATTCTGAAATTTGATATAGGGGGATCGCAGTTGGTTTCTAGGGGCTAAATTTGGAGACATTGAAATAGTTTATCAATTTAAAAACAAATTGCATGCATTTTTCTGAATTTGAATACAATTCTTATTCAGAATTATTTGTCTTGTGTAAAATCCTGGTCAATTTACATATTTCTTTGTCATTCTACATAAACGTATTTCTTTGTGTTACTTATATTATTTTCACCCCCAAAAGAATGCAACGTTCTGTCAACTATTATACTTTCATAAATCATGTGCAGATGCATTTTTGTCACCTCCTTGTGCTTTCGTGTCAATCAACCTCCAATATCAGATGTTAAACAATGTTGCCTGGATCAAGATAGACACTTTTGTGAAGACAAATGAAAACTACATTCTAGGAAGGGTGTTCTTCCTTTGTACTTCTTACTCTATACAATGATTAATGGACATTTTGATATATATCAAATTTGAAATCAATTTCGGAAAAATAAGTTACAAATGATTGAGAAAACATGATGGCAAGTAATGTTATATAAACATTGGTCTTACTATTATTATCACTGCTTTGCCAATGTCAAATGTTGCAAGCCCATGACATTTTTTTTTCTTTGTAAAGTTCAAGTGTAGGTTCACTCATTCAAATCACCAAGTCCACCTGAAAAATTGTTTTTTTTTTTTTTTTTCAAATTTTTTCGAAATAACAAAACATGCGTGCTGCGTCATTGTCGTAAACAACAACCAAGATTAAGTCAAGTGGAAAAATTGCGTGGTTTATTAATGTTTCTTAACTAGCCAACAATTCTCAATTCCCCCTTCCACGACCATCAAATGTTGCCACTATGCGTGTCTATACCATTGTTGTTATTGCTGGGGTTTCATCCGCCTCATCATCATACGTACATACATCAATTGTTTCAATGCTAAATGTTAATCACATCTTATTTGCTTTACGCAATTTTCATACGCATTGTATATTTCTTGGATAACTGAAAAGCGTTTAGACTGAGAGGTAGACGAACACATAGACATATGTAAAATGGTTAGGTAGGAAGTTGCTCATTGTTTAGAAATGAGTTATGTTTTTGAAAATTTTACTTTGCCCGGTTCTTAGATAGGTAGACGTCATAAAGCATTTCGATCATGCTGACTAAACAAGGAAGTACTAGACTTTATGAAATGTAAGTGGGTATTCTATAGAATCTAGATCTACAAATCAAAATACATGAGAAAGGGCTTTCGTTGAAAGAATGGGACTTGAGAGCTTTGCAGAGAAATTTACTGCCCAATACCAGGAATTTAACTTCTGCAATATCGTTAGAAGAAAATTAGAAAATTATTACGTAGCAAAATTCGGTCGGCTTTGGGGAAAATTGAATAATATTTTACTAAGAATGGGTCATAGGCTTAAACGAGAACAGATAAATATTGACGAGATATATCTATCTTCTTTTACAATTATGGGTAGGGTAACACTGCACTGTCAGTAATATGTGTGAAAAGACTATTATCAAATTTTGAAAGAGTTCTGACCTTTATTTTGTGTTTTACAGGAATAGCTTGCGGTCTAAGATTTGTTAGTGGCAAGTTTGTGTCTTAAGTCTTTTGTATTTTTAATGCTAGATGATAAATCTTCTTGTCTTCCTATCGTTGTGAATAATTTTTATTAGATTTAATAGGTTATATATCTTCGACTTGCAGTTTAAAAAATCAGGATTCACAGATGTTGAAACTCCTAAAAGTATGCATTAAATATGGATTTTGGAATAATTGAAGCGATATGTGAGACTGGCTGACTGATTCATCAACGCCCAGGCGAAATGGCTGAAGCCAGATTCATGAAAGTTTGCATGTAGGTCAATGTTGGTGTCTGGGGCTGGGATAAGTCTGGGTTTTTGGAAATTCGTACTAGAATGGTACTAAAAGGTACCATAAATTGTAACCACTCTATTGGGCAAATGAATAGAGTTAGAATTCTAGATTTGGAATGAGGAGCGCTAATGGGGTGCAGAATAGATGTACAAAATATCTTTTTGGAAATGCGAACTATAAGCGTACTAAAAGTTGAAAAAAGCTTTAAATTTGGTACCATTTGGAATTACGTGAACAGATCTTTGGAAAGAAATATGTAGGGTGAACGGATAATTTTTGAAATCTGAAATTTTGAATGAGGGTCTTTTTAACTTGTTTTAACAGAATTTTTCTGTGTATTCTTGGAAATTCGAACAGTATGTGTACAAAAAGTACTAAAATGTCACCGTTGATTAAGATATGGAGGTGGCTTTGGAAAAGTGTACCATAATTGTTGGAAAAGTACTGTGTGGTACTAAATTGGGTAATTTGTGGATGGATAGAGATAAAAGCTCTGAAATTTGATATTCAGATTACTGATGATATCTTTGTTTGAGATTTGCGGTGGTTTGGAAATGCGTCTTATATTTGTACGAAAAGTACTAAATGGTACTAAATTTGGTATTGTATGAAGGAATAGAGCTGAGATCCTGAAATTTGATACAGATGTCATTGTTGGATTCTGTGGTTAAGATATGGAGGAGGTTTTGAAAAAATCTACTATAATTGTTTGAAAAGTACTAAATGGTACTAATTTTTGATCACTGTTGGTCTCTAGGATGAAGAAATGTAGATTGCTTTGGATATGCGTACCAAATTGCGTACAATTTATAAAATTCCATAATTTTCTACCTACATAGCTTAAAACACCTGATTTCGGAGTCCTTGTTTTTAAGACTTTTAGAACTTTTCTAGAACTTTCTATTATTTGTGATTTTTTTGTCTAAAATATTCTCAGCTCCCAGAACTGTTCCCACTCTTACCCTTTTTGTAAATAATTTTCTCAAAACAATGTCGCATTTCAAAAGAGAACAACAACACAACCCAGAAAATCTAATACACATTAATTATGGAGCTGCAAAAGAAAACCAACAACAACAAAAACAGAACACACTTGCTAGTCCTTCTCTGTTATTAATTTCATTATTTTGCTTTGCACCACACGAGAAAGATATGTTCTTCTTTTTTCTGGCTTGCTGAGATGCCATTGAATGCGCAAAGCACTCAACCTAATAACAGGTGCATAATTATGTGTTTGTAAATTGAGAATTGTAAAGCACAGAATATATTTATTTTTTGTTGTTGTTCGATGTGCTCCATAATGTTCTTGGGCCGTGTTGTCTAAAGAAATCACTGAACAATCACAAAAGCCATGCCGTGCCCGGCCATGGTTAGAGAATAAGAACAGCGGCAACAAAACAACCGGCAATAACAACAATGTTTGCAAACATAAAGTATGATATCAAGGAAGTTATTATAAGATTTCATGATGAGGTTGCAGGCAACAACAACAACAACGAGGACGACAATAACAACAACTGTTCTGCAGGCATATATTTATTTATTTGAAAGATCTTAGGTTTGATGACTTGGTTGGCTGGTGAGAAGTTCTCCCATAAAAATTGTTGCAAGTACTATGTGTATACATGTGTGTGTGTGAGGTGTGTGATTCTTGTTTGTTTCTTGATGTTTGAACTTGCAAATTATGTCATCTCTGGACTTGGTTATTAATTGAGAGCATAGTTATTGTAGAGTTGTGAGAAATTAATGGTTTGAAAACATTTCATTGAATTCTTATGACCACAACATCAAACAGAAATTGAAAAGGGAAATAATTTGTGGAAATTTTGAAAAACAAATTATTCAATTATTATTATATGGATGGAGTTAAAACTTGTTTGTTCATTAAGTCAATTTTATTTTGTTACAATTTTCGTCCACTTAATATTTTGTTGCCATCTCCCATGTGGGTACTTAAAATATTTCTAATCAGCAAACGACTTAACCTTGAGCCACCATTAAACACCATTCATGGACAATTAAAGCCAACGTTTGTAATTATGTATGTCTCTCTGTCTGTCCGTCTGTCTACACATGCGTATAAATAAACAAATGAATGAACTTTGTATGTTCTCGTTTTCATTGACATAGGCCTATCAAAAGAGAAACAAACAAATCATGTAATTATTTAACCACCAGCAGCAGCATTATTATTTGATACAAGGTCTCCCCAGACCCCTGCGGAGACGAGAGCGAACAGGTTGTTGATGTGGAAGAAAGAACAAATTGCGTCTAACAAAAAAGGTGGCGATTTAGGGCAAATGCCTTATAATTTCCGGCATATTCATAGATAATTTTGTGTTATTATAAAATAATTTTTATTTGATGAGTGAATTGCGAGGTGTTTTCTTTATGGGTGGCAAGGTATTGAAGAAGCCAATTGCAAATCATTTGAGGAGCTGATTATTAAAAATATTTGGTTTTTCAAAATAACATCAAAAAATCTTGGAAAATATAAAATCAACGAATCTAAAGATTTCTAAAAAAACCTTGAAATTGTAGGCATCTCCTAAAATACCTTGAAATTGTAATTCAATTTCAATTCCTCCCTCGAAACTCTGTACATTTTTCGCCAATCGTTCTTTTTTCTCTTTTTAAATCCATTTGGATTTTTTTAAATCTGAGATTCTAAGTTTTCCCCTCATCTCTATCACTTTTTCATATTATTACTCAATCTTAAGATAAACCCCCCCCCATTTCACTATCATCCTGTTAACGGTTTGGCAAAACCACACTCTGTTTTGTATGTGCCACTTTTATTGCCAGTTCTCGTTGTTGTTATTGTCGTTTTATCAATTAACCATAAATCGATGTCAATACAAAACTTAAAATTCATCTAAGAAAAAAAAAAAAAAAAAAAAAAAAAACAAACTGGCTAGCCAATATCAGAATCAGGTAGCACCTGTTTGTAGCTGAAGACCACAGTAATGCTGATGCTGGCAATGTCGCAAAAGCGAATAGACTGGAAATGTTTTTGTACAGATATTTTTTGTCAGCTTCTTCCCCTTGTATGTTTGGATCCTAAACTCTTATTATTTTTTGCCTGAAATGAAAAGACATAGCCTCTTTTAAAAGAACCAGCAGTTGCAAAGAGGGATGTCACACCTTAGAACCCAAAGTTCTATTTTCAGACAAATCGATTACAAATAGATAGCTTAAGTATTCAAAATACACTTCTAGATTCACTCGAAATGACATGCAACAGGTTATACTATACAAATATACATCTAGGTAGAGAGAGAGAGAGAGAGAGAGAGAGAGAAGGAGAGTTTCTCTCAAAATGATCGTGTCACTAGTAATGCATGTATTGTGAGCACCATTGTTGTGAACATATAATCATCGCGAGAGAAAAGAGAGAGAGAGAAAGAAAGAAAGAAAGAATAAAAGGGAGGGAGTGAGAGTTACTCCCGATATTGTTTTACAGGAACGCTCCTAGCTAATATTTCTCCCAGTTTTTTTCCGAATTTCCATGAAATAAAATGCTCCCTTCGAAAGTTCTCGTCTGCAAGAGCCAGATAAGTAGACAGACTATTCAACAATTCGAACGATTTAATTTGCCATTGATTAGGCAGGGCTAGAGAGACTCTTTCACAACTACATATATTGTGAGCACAATTGTACTGAACATATGATCATCCAGAGGGAGAGAGAGTTACTTTCAAAAAGATCGTGTCCATACCAATGCATATATTTAAAGCACCATTCTTGTGAACATATGACCATCAAGAGAGAGAGAGAGAATAAAAGAGGGAGAGTGAGAGCTACTCTCCCGATGATTGTGCAGGAAAGTTCCCAGCTAAAACTTTTCACAGTTACTCCCTTCTAAAGTTATTGTTTGGATGAGCCAGAAAGAGAGAAAGACAGTCAAGTCTGACTCCAAATGCCCATCATCAGCTAAGTAACTCTCTTACCACTACATACATTTTGAGTACCATTCTTCTCCAAATTCAATATTCCTTTTAAGAGTTATCGTCCGCAAGAGTCAGACAGCATCAGATTGTTCTAGACCAGCGGTGCTCAAAACCGTGTTCTAGAACATGAAGAAAAACATTTTTCCCATATCACAGAATTGCTCGTATTTACTACGGATTGCAACTGGCTCGCAGGCGGGAGAGCTCGAAGAGAGCGGGGTTTACGAAGATGACTTTCCGCTCCTTTGTTTTGTGTGGAAGCGCTCAAGGAGGAAGTGGGTGTCGAATCGCTATGTCTCAAATTGCTAAAGGCTGTGGGGGTAAGTGTAAAAAAACCCAAGAAAAGATAAAGCAAGGAATTGAAATAAAGCGACCATGTAACAAAAACTAAAAGAATTCCAGCTAGATTCATTTTCTACTCGGGTGCCAGCGAGTATTGCAGAGGTCTGAGTTCTTCAATTCGTGACGAATTCTGTTAAAATTGTATTAAGATGCTCAACGTTCGAAAAACTTTTGGCGGAAAGTAATCGAAAAAAAAGAAGCATTCTTTTGGAATTCGACAAATAAATTCTTTCAAAATATCTGCAGATTACACGGGAGATTTTTGAGATAGAGTAAAGTCATCAAAGCTTTCGAAAAATGTTAGTTGGTAGTTTGTCAATGACTTCAATTACACTGCCTTTACACGGTGACATTTTTTAACCATGCCATTTTTTTTGTTGGTAAAAGGTGTAGAGAGACAAGGATAGAAGAAAAAATGGCACGATAAGCCACCGCACAGGGTTACATGCCATTTTCTTTGCATTTCTCTTTTTGCTTCTTCCGAATTTTTTATGATTTTGACATTTCATATCGTTTCTTTATTGTAATTTTTGATGCGTTTCTTTTATTGTGATGTTATGTTTTTAGTGATTGAATTGTATAGTGAATTATATGAAAATTAAAAAGTAAAGTATTAAAAAGTAAAAAAGAAAGTTAAAATAAAAGTTAATAATGCAATATTTAACACCTCAATAACTTTTTCCATCATTTCTTCTTTAGATTCACACATTTAATTTTAAATCACTTCTTTATAAATATCTGTTACAAACAATTAGCTCTATACGAAATACTGAATAAAATAAAATGTCAGAAAAAATGCCAAGCACTATTATCGTAAAATGCCACCGTGTAAAGGCGCGAAGATTTACGCAGAAATTTTAAAAGAGAATTGATAAAAATGCCAGCTAAAAAATGCACCGTGTAAAGGCAGTGTTATACGTATGAGAATATTTTATTTACTGAGAGAGAGAGAGACACTTTTATGTTCTATCAATTTTGTTACTCTCTGATTCCATTATTTTTCCATGGTTTGTGTGTGGAGGAACTACTAAATAGTGTTCATGGATTTTACATATGTGTGTGCTCTCTTCATGACTCGATGGGCACTTATTTACCAATTCCTACTCTATAAAAAAGAGCAGTGCCGGACAGAGAGTCACATTTTTATGTTCTCTCAATTTTGTTACTCTCTGTTTACATAGCTTTTCAATGGTTCTGATTGTGTGTGTGAAGAACGTTACGCTCGCCGAGAGCACGCTCTCCTGCAGTTGCCTCGCCCTGATTGAGAGTACATACAATTCGTTGCAATTGAGTCTTAATTTGTCATGTTTTTTATTTTGGCTTTTTAGCACAGTTAGTCAATAACATTGCCGGCTTTCTTTTGGTAATAGAAAATAGGCGTTGAGTTGTGGGTTATACCGGTACATGCCATCAATATTATGCAATTCCGGATTGCTTTATGGCCATAAATTATAAACATATTTTCCAACTATGTTTTGTGATTTATGTACATTGTTGTTGCTTGCTTTTGCCGTCTCTTCACCCATTTGCAACTAATATAGCTGCTGCTGCTGCTGCTGCCGTTGTTGTGATATTTTTTATGGACATCAAATGAAATGAGGTTAAGTGGGAATTTATATGCGTGAATACATTTGCATTATTTTCAGGAGTTTTCTTTTGCGTTTTGTCTCGTTTCGCTCTCTCTCAATCAACGAGTCTAGAAATTTATTCATTGTAATGGCATACCAAAATACTGGAAAGTTTTTTTGCAATGGAAATTTTGTTTTTTTTTTTGCGATAGTGAGAAGATTCCCGGACTACTTGGTCTGGGGTTTTGCTTGCCGTGTTTTTCTTTTTTTGGTGGGGGAACGAACAAGTTCCAGAAACCCAAACCTGTTGTTTGGTTTCTTTCTTTGTTAGACCCCATGACAAACGATCACAATTTCAGCCATAGAAGATGTCTTCTGTGCCTTGGACTGCATTGTAGTTATAGTAAAATATTCAAATTTATATCACGTTTTGTTGCACTAAACCGGCATGTGTTAACGGTTTCTTAATGCCAACTCCACTCCACAATGTGTGTCGTGTTGCAGAAAAAAAAACGATCAGTGTTGTTTCTTTCTTTTGCTACTCGTTTTTTTTTTCCTGTTCATGTGCACTGCCAAGTAGTAAATTTGTCAAGTGCCAGACAAATCAAGTGCATGAAGAAGTTATCCAAAAAGAAGAAGAAGAAGTCTGGGTTGTTGTCTCTGTGTGTGTGTTTTTATGAAGTACTGTGCAAGATTGAAAATCAAGTAGTTTGTGACTTCCATATGCCGTGGCTTCGCTTTTTTCTTTTTTTTTTTTGAGTTTAAAATTATCATTTTATGTTTAATGGCCTTTAAATTAGTCCAACTCTACATCCTGTATTGGTTTTTAGATAATTATTATTTAGCGATTTTTGATAATTATTTCCGTTTGTGCGTGAAGCCATGAATTGTAGCTATTAATTGCTCAATTGCGTTGCAATGAAATGTTTAGAATTTGGATTTTCATGAGAGTTGTTATTTAATGTCTACAATTCCGTTTGCCAAGATTTCCTTTCAACAAACCTATTGCGAATTAAAAATTTGATATTTCTATCGTGAACTGTAAAAATTATTTAGAAAAATCAATTAAGTTCTCAGAATAGGTAACTAATTTTATATTTCCAAGCAATTTTATACCTTTTAAGCCTTAAACTAATATCATTAGATCAGGGATTACGAAAATCGTGCCCGCGGGCACTTAAAGAGAGTACACAACACAATTCAAATCTAAACAACTCCCATTAAGCCTCCGTTGAGTAGTTGAAGAGAGGGGATCGACAACCCCAACCAAGGTTTTGAGCTTTTTTTCTCTCTCAAAAATACGATCACAATAATGTAACTCTCTCTCTTTCGATATACATTGTGAACAGTCTTGTCATAGACAAATAAATGTATAGACTAAAAAGTTTCCCTTCCGGCAGATGTCACTATTGTTGATCTTGGGCCAGTCAAGTCACTTAGGGGTAGTGAAGTCACTCGAATTCGAAAACAATTTATTCATTTTTCTGCTATTTAAGTTATATATTTTTATATTTCATGACATATTTGGATAATGTAAAAGTAAACAAAGTCGATGTTTCGTTTTTAATTGATAAATAATAAAGAATCATAAAAATATTAAATATTTTGAGAGAATTGAGCGAGTCTACTGAACCTCTCTCACAGCATGAACGACATCTATTGAAGCACTTTTTTCAGAGATAAGATATGAGACAACTTTTTAGTCTATACCTAATTTGTCTATGGTCTGCCTTAGTAGAGGTAAGAAAATCTCCCGCCCAGCCAAAACAATGACAAATGTAAATCGAAAGAGAATACATGTACTTTGTTTATACACTCCAACATTTCATGATTGTGTAAGGGGGGAAGTTATTATCACCACCACCCTCCCCAATATGGACAACTCTGCTGTAAGCAACTGGAAGGTATTTGAAATCTTATAGGGTCCCAGGAAGGACAGACTGAGGCAAATTCAAATCTCCTGGGCCAGATTTGAAACTGTTCCTCGAGGTCTGAAATCAATCAACCATGTAGAGAGAGAGAGCAATGAATGTTGTCACATATGTCCTTCGTTTCAGTTATGTTAAATCTTGTCCAATCACCTAACCAGGGAGAAAATTCCATCCGGTTTGGTGGATTAACGAAGCAGTGGTAAGAATGTTAGATGTGAGACAGGATTCTTGTAATCAAGAAGGCAGCACAAATGGTATGAGAACTTTGGAATAGCATAACAAGACCAGTGTCTAGATATTTCGATAGCCAAGTGGGACTCAAAGTTATCAAGTCAAGTGTCAATTAAGAACCATCCTTGACTGCTAGAAATATGTGGATTGAAATATGTGGATTCATCCCAGGACACAGTAACATAGTGAGCAATGAAGTGGCTGTTGAATTAGCTGGAAAATGTTCACAATCGTTTGATGAGACTGTTAAGCCGCCAATAAGCTATTATATGAGCTGCTTAAAAATTATCTCTCTTCGAAGAAGCTGGAAGAACATAGCACTTGGAGACCGATAGTAGAATATCTAAGGAGAAGAACAAGCAGCCAGATAATTTGAGGCCAGTCAGTATGCCTACCACGATTCTTAGATCAGACCTACTAAGTGATAAAATACTTAGTAGGTCTGATCTAAGAATCGTGGTAGGCATACTGACTGGCCTCAAGATGGTGAAATATTGTTCCTGACTAGTGTAGACAATGTGAATACGAAGAATTGGTAGAGACGATTGAACATCTATGCACTATGTAGGTGTCCCATGTTATCCAACAAGAGACATAGGCTATTTGGCAGATCTAACGAGAAACTCCAAAATTCTTCTCAGACATGGATCCCAACATTATTTACAAGTTTGCCAAAGGCATTTCCACCATCCTGCCATCTATACGTCTTTTTATAAATACTTTCTTCTCTTTCTCACTTATATATCTCTCCTATCTCTCCAACAACTTTGTTCTTCCTAGGATGAACACACAATGGACCAAAAAGACTCCGAGTGAAGCAATTGCTGAATTCCGTGTGGCTGTGTATCCTTAATCCCAACCAAACCAAAGTCATTCCCTCTCAAACCTTTTATATGAATTAAAATATATATATATACAAAAATATATATTCAAATAAATCAATTTTGTGAAATCACCATTTTCGACAGCATGTAATATATTACATTGACTAAGCGGCACTTCCAACGGCAACCTCCAGCAGATTTATGGTTGAAAAAAATGTTTTCCTTGTAATACCCAACTACACCCTCAAGTCTGCCGTTAAAACATATATTTCCTTTCAACTTGTCATCATTAGTGACAGCTTAATTAATATACTTTTACTGCACACACACACACACAGCTTTACCTTTAAAGTCCTATATTTTTTCTACAAGGATGTTCTAGCAAGCGAACAGCCGTCGTATATCAAGCCACAACATCTTTGCAGACACTACAATGTAATTACGTATGTCAATGCGTGTTGTACCAAAAATAGCGCGCAACGAAAAACAGCAACTGTTTTGGTAGCAATTTTTGCTTAACTGGCTTGTAAATCGAAATGTTAATGCAAAAAAGGTTGAAGGGAGGACCAAAAACACAGACGAACCCATATATATATAGATATGGACATTTCAGTTTATAATTTTGTACAATAACAACAACAGTAGTAGTCATAGTTCAGACATATAGTTCACTAGCCCAATGACGATGCATCATCGGTGTCGTCCACGTCTCAAAGCCCAGAATGACTCGGGCGTTTCTTTTTTTAGCCAGGCCATAAACTGGTGGCAGTGCCTGTACAAAGCGTAACATTTTTATCAAATCTCACCGATCTGAAGCATGAAAAAGTGCGCAAAGTATGTTTTCACATGCGCCACAACATACAAGTGGTTTGTATAGAAGAATGTATGTCGTTATGTGCATGTTTTAACTGATGATGGTGTTTTAATTTCAAGACATGTTTCAGTTTTCTTTGCAAGTTGAGGTTGGTTGTTTGTTTGATGTTTTCTGGCCAAAGAGTTGGGAGTGTTAGGAACGTGAGTTTGTTTTAATGATTGTTTCGAATTTATTTACATTTTGGTTACAAAACAAATTTTAGAGTTCAGTGAATATATGGAACAACAACGGCATTGGGAAATTTGCGAGAGTGGAAAATTGCATTTGTCATTTTTTGGGTTTTGTATGTTTGAATTGTAGGGTTAATTAAAGAGTTTTTATTCATGGAAGTCAGTTAAATGGGAACAGCTCTTGGCTGGTGTTAGAAGGCCAACTCACTGTCAAAAATCTTTTTTTTTAGAGCAAGATTGGGATTTTGTATATTTGGATTCATAAAATCAAGCAAAGGAGAGGGAGAGATAGTATTCCGTCAGGAAGTCATCTAGTCGAAGATTATTCTCTTGGCTATTTCGGCTTTGTAATTGCATCTCTCCACGAAAACCAAGTACGTCATGCTGGTGTTAGAGTTCGTACTCGATTTTACTCGCTACCAGGAGTATTGAAGAATTTTTAGGGAGTATTACTCTCCAATTTTTTTTATACGGGCGCGTTTGTGAGTACTCCTAAAAGAGCACTATAAAAGAGTGGATTCGCATAAAAAAGAGAGAGAGAGTTTCTTTTCAGAAAATCAGTCATCAAAGTTTATTCTGTCTCTTCGGCTTTGTAACTGCGTCTCTCTACGGAAAGTACGTTGTTCCGATTTGTTCGATGTCACTAGTACATGAAAAGAAGGAATTTTAATCTCCAATTTTCTGTTTAATACGAGTACTCCGAAACAGTTATGCTGGTGTCGGAGTTCTGATTTGCTCGATTTTAGTCGCTAGTATGAGTACTTGAAGAGAGCGAATTTTAATCTGCAATATTTTTGAGTACTCTTGTTTGAAAATAAAAGAGTACTCTGAAAAAGTAGAATCAGAACTCATCAAATCACGTAAAAGAGAGAGAGAGAGAGAGAGAGAGAGAGAGAGAGAGAGTTCTGTTGAAAAATCATTCATCAAAGATTATTTTCTTGCCTCTTTCGGCTTTGTAACTACAGCTCTCCACGTAAATCAAGTACATCGCTAGTATGAGTACTTGAAGAGAATCTTTTATTTTATACGTGAGTGTTTGTGAGTTCTCCTTTTTGAAAAGTGTACTCTAAAAGAGTAGAATATGGAATCATCAAATCGCGTAAAAGAGAGAGAGAGTTCCGTCAGGAAAACAGTTGTTTTATAAGGAAGCGTTTGTGGGTACTCTTGTTTGAAAATAAAAGAGTACTCTGAAAGAGTATAATCTTCTAAATTTCGAAAACGAGCAAAGCAAATAGAGTATACTCAAGTATTTTTTCTACTCTCTCACATTTTTGCTATTGTGTGAGTTATTGTTTTTTTAACTTATATATTCTCTCTGTTGCTTTGTTACTTATTCCCCAGTTCTGGTTGTGTGCGTGGAGAGAATTGTGCTCTCAGAGAGTGCATGTATATCAGCGGTGCTCAAAAAGAAATATCTCTTTTCAGTCAAATTTCTCTTTGCTTATTTAAATCAAGAACAAAACAGTGTTAAGTCATTATTTATACAAATATTTTTTATCCATTTGCTTTATAAATTATTTTGGCAAACATTCGTGTTTAAAAACAATTAAATGGAACCGTAAAATATAAAGAAAAACAGAATTTTAATTTTCTCTTAAATTATCTCTTTTTTCTCTTCATGTTCTAGAACACGGTTTTGAGCACCGCTGATGTATATGCATTTGCCTGGTCCTGCTGTAATTCATAGATCACATGTATCCTCCCTCGGGTTTCAATTCTCGTTGATTAGGAATAAGAAGAGAATATCTTACCACTACTAATGCATATATTGTGAGCCCTTTTTATGCTCTCTAAATTATTTTTATTTCTATATGTGTATGGAGAGAATTCCCTTGCTGACAACACTCTTGTTGGTATCTGTCCAGGTTATGGAACAGTGTAATGGTAATTCAAATGAAAAACATACATATTTTTATTTTTCGAATTGCCCAACGAAGGCTTTATTGTAACAACAACAAAGATACTACTTTTTCCTGACTCTGTAATCAATACCTTAGGACCAAGACGTTGTCGTCGTGCATATAAAATTATTTCGAATCCAAACCGCTCAGAAACGGGAAGTTCTCAACAAAAGAAAGCCAACGGCTTGTTATGATTAGTGGAAGAAATTATATTGGCATCTGGGGAATAAGGAAATCATAGAAAGACAAACAAACAAACAAATGCCTATAAACGACAATGACAATGACGACGGGAGCATGTAAACACCAAATACAAAAATACATATAAACCATAATAGAACTTCATTGCCTCCCGGGATGGAATGGCATGGGAGAGAAGAAAGTAAATTACATGAGCATTGCTGTTGATGCTGTTTTAAGCTAATGTAATTTACGGAATAACCAAATAGATCGCCAGGTTTTGATTTGTTTAAGGTTTGACAAAGAGAGCAGCGCATTTGCTCCATCTGTGATGTGGCGGATAGCATACCGTGTTTGTGTCTTAAGTCTTTTGTTTAAATTGTAATAGAAACAAATTAGCCAATAACCATAGATGGTGTTTAAACACAATGCGTGTCTAACATTTTCAATACCAAACACTCACTCAGAGACATACATACCTGTGCAATCATTAAAATTTCATCATTTAAAGAAATTTGCAAACAGGTTGTTGTTTTTGCTGGATTTCGAAGTAAATGTCATTTGATTATCTTGAAAATCAAGATGGAGAATAAAAGGCCATAGATTCTTATTAACAATTAATTAGAACATGGTACTCAGTGGTATCATTTTTAAACGGAACTTGTCTGATAGACTTTTGCGGATGCAGGCACATCTATCAGTCGAAATAATTTCTTAGTCAAGTTTCCTTTCCTAAAAAATAATTGTTTGGCCAAAGAATGGATGTTGTTGTTTGAGGTGTGTATTGTTTGTTTGGGGTGTGCATATTCTCTTCCCCCCTCCTTGGCTTTGTTGCATATGTTTTCTTGTATTGTTGTAGTTTTCTTACTTTATTATGTCATTACATTTAAGTATTACATAATCTTACAAAACAATGCTTTAAATGCTAAAGCTGCCAGTTGCCATCAAACAGATAGGGGGACATCACGAATACAAATAAAATCAATGAATAACAATGAGCCAGGGTTTTAAATACAAAGGGAGAATAGACCAAGGGAAAATAAAAACAGAAGGGTGAAGAGTAGAAATTGATGAATATATTTGGGAAAAATGGGTTTATTTTTTTAAAGCATTTTTCTATTTTTTTCTATGGCGGGCGAAGTTCTTGTAAAAGCTGCTCGATATTGAATATTATTGAAAATATATAAAGAATCTGAAAATATATGAAGAATGCTATGAATTTTTAACCAATCGAAGACTACGAACCAAAAGTTTCTATCTAACATCGAGTCGAAGTATTGAATGAGAACGAGATTTCAAAGAAGTTTACTCTTCACTATTTTGTTCCGTTTCAAAGCACTTTTCTTTATTCGCGAGTAAGAGTGGTCGAAGAGTATGCATTTTTAAAGAAGCTTACTCTTCAGCCTTTCTTTATCATTTTGGAGTTCTCGCGAAGCATTTCGGGTATTTCGGAGCTTTATATAAAAAATAATACAAAGCTAGAAAATCCGCTGCTTGGGCAATAAATGGCAAAACAAATCAAAAGAGAATCTGGGCTCCGGAAGAGAAACAACTTTCAAACACTCGAAAAGAGTTCCCACACTCTTACTCGAAAAAGAGCAAAACATTATCTCTATTCGAGGGGCATAGAAAATAAAGAAAGCGAGTTTCACTTGCTCGAATGTGAGCGAGTATTCTGGAGATCTGAACAAAATACAATACAACACAAACAATGGTAGAGAAGCAGCTGTATGGGCAACAATCCTTTGTTTGAAATCTCAAATTGAAATCTGGACTTTAAATCTAATTGCTCTTAGGCGGACAAGGTTCCAAGAAGAGAAAAGGCTGCCAAACACTCAACAAGAGCTAAACCACTCGAGAACGAGCCACTCATTCGAGTGGCATAGAAAAATTGAGTATACTCCATTTATTTCTTATACTCGAAGGTTTATTTCTGCTCGAAGTTGAACTCGAATTTCGGGAATTTAGAGAATCTCCACCAGCTAAAATATTGTAAAAGACTCTGGTCATTTGGAGAATTAATCAAGCCTCTCCTCAAACTCCTTCAAAAAATACTGTTCCCAGAATTCTTTGGGCGAAAACTTTGCCTCAAGTACAGAGAAGGCAAGTGTCACAGCCACGAAATTCCTCATTGTATCTTAACAAAATCAGTTGGGTAAAATGGCAGAGAATGAGGTATAGAGCCGTAGCTTTTGTTCGGTGGTAGCAAGAAGTGCTACAGGAATCAAATTTGTTATTCAACAAATATTACATATATACTTAAGGTACATCAAAAGAATGCAGAACCTGCGGATTTATTGCGGTGAGTGTATAAGGGAAACTGAGAGCAATCAAAAACTGAAACTAAGTTATGCCCTTGGAGGAATGTTTCAATTTTCTGAAGTTCCGAAGAGGATTCGGTCTCCACTAGGAACTGTTAACCTCCCGCCCGTCTGTCAAACACCACATGGAGGAAGCTTAGCTCCAACTAAATACAAGCTCCAAACCAACTGCCCCTAAGGTCCTAGTTATTTGCAAGATTTTGTAATGGCCAACATCTTGGTTTGGAATATAGCACCATCCAAATATTTTGTATTTTTTATTAGGCAAAAAATCAGGATAAGAATACAATTTTACATTCAATCTGAGAGCTCCCCCTTAGGAAAAAAATCGGAACATCTTGGTATGCAAAATAGCATCATCCGAATATGATGTAATTTTCATGGATCAGAAATTAGGATGAGAATACAATTTTACATACAATCTGAGAGCTACCCCTTAAGACCTGGTTGGTTTCGCTTAAAGAAATCGGATCATCTTGGGTTGGAAAATAGCACCATACAAAAATGTTGTAATTTTAATGATTCAGAAAGCAGGTTAAGAATACAACTTTACATTAAGGCTGAGAGCTTCCCTTAAGTCCTAGTTTCTTTGTCGAAAAAATCGACTTTTAGACTAATTGATTCTTGATTAGAACGAAAAAGTCGACTCCTTCAACTTCGTCGATCTAAATAAAAAAAATCGTGGTCGCCCCCTTTTCTTCCAATTTGGCCCCATTTTATCGAAAATAACTACTTGCTGTTAACAAATTCACCCTGGAAATGGTGTCACCTTTCCATTGCCGGTCGTTCTAACAATGAAAATTGTTTTCGTCATTGCTACTTTTTAGTCAGACGAAGAAATCTCGTTCTGTTACGTTTGCGTTCTCCTTCACCTTAGGAATGGCGAAAAAGACGATGTTGTCGGCAGATCTCTGAACATGGCATAAGAATAACAACTGATACTATCATCGTCGATGACTTTATAGCTTGAATTATTTTACTTTTGTTGTTGTACATTGTTGTTGTTGGTTTTTTTCTAGCTTTGGTTACCTTTTCATTTCATATTCTAGACAGATAGCTACACAAAAAGATGAACATGTTCCAGGCTAGATTATGGCCCAGTAGCTGTTATGGGACCGGATGAATGTGTGTGTGTGTGAGTGAGTGTGCGAGAGTAACACAAATCTGAAAATTATTATTGTTGTTTGTGTATGTGTGTGTGTGTGTGCGCGCGCTTTTTGTTGTTGTGATTATTCTTGTTGTAGTATTATGATGGCAGTTTGCTGAGAATGTTAGATACCCAACTTGACTGGTGTTGACTATCATTATGTGGTCTAAGGTCTGTTGCGCTGTTGGTTGGTGTGTGCTTGGAAGCTATACATTTCTCAAAAACCGTTAAGAAAACTACACAAACAACCAAGCACAACAGCGACAACAACCACAACAACAATAATAATGTGTTATGTGCCTTGCTGTACACAATGAGTGTAAAACTTTATGCTTGAAATATGTTTATGGTATAACATTTCTTCCAGTTTCATGCTAATGCCATTGTAAAAAAAGTTATATATAAATGATAATTTTGTTGTCGTTGTTGTATCTTTGCTTGGGTATTGTTCTCCTTGGGCTTTGGTTTATACCGATCTTAGATGGGCGGAAGTTTTTGTTGTTTGTGTATTTCTCTTTGTCAGATGTTAGGAATATAAAATTGCATTATTTTACAAATAAAATAAAATAATAAAAATAAAGTACCAAAAAAACAATTCAACTTACCTTCACAACGATGACCATCACCACGATAGCCTGGAAAACAGGTACACGTATAACTGCCGAGTGTATTCGTACAGTGGGCAAATACATCACAGGGACGTGATTTGCACTCGTTTTCATCTGCCATAAAAAAAGAAAAAGAGAATATCCCCCATTAACTTCATGGCATTCCATCAAAGGCAAGATAATGATCATCATCATCATCATTAACATGATGACATTTAAGGTTTTTTGTTTTTGACATTTTACTTACCTTGATCGTTACAATTGCAACCACCCCAGCCATCGTTGCAATGGCAAACACCATTCAAACACACACCATTTATGCACTGAGTGCCATCTTTATCACAGTCATCTAAGTTGTCGTTGTTGTTGTTTTTTTGGGTGAAATTATTTGGAAAGAAAAGGAAATAATAAAACATTAAATTGAATAATGACTCTTGACATAATGTGAGAACGGTTTTCAGTTCACTTCAACTTACTTGTGCATTTGAGCTCTTTGCTCAGCTCATCGGAACCCAGATAACAGTCTTGGGAACCGTCGCATAATTTCGATAGTTCGTATAATTGTAAATAGTCGCTGGACGCATTTACTTGGCAACCGAAATAGCCATCTTCCAAATTTATGAAAAATACTTCGTTACGAAATCGACTATTTTTTAAATTTGTCTTAAATGGCGATAATTGTGTTTGTGTAAAATATTGTGTTTGTTGTTGTTGTTGTGAATGTACCTGCAATGAGAGAGATAAATAGAAACATCCAATTAGTAATTGTTATAAATGTTTGATAATTACTAAAGGTGACAAAACAAAAGACTTAAGACACAAACTTCCTTCTTCTAAAACAATTAAATCAATTTTTATTACCCTACGACAATCTGAATCCCTTATTTCCCTCCAATTTGGTTGGTTAAATTTTCCTGCCGAAAACTTACTAGTTTCCCGCCACTGATTTCCTATGGAATTTCAAAACTTAAAACCCATATCCAAATTTTGAGGTCAACATATAGAGGGATGTAGACCCTAAATTCAAACTGACTAGTTTCCCGTCACTGATTTTCTATGGAATTTCAATACTTAACACCCAAATCCAAATTAAATTCAAATACATTAGATTTTCAGGTGGAAATTTGAATTGTTGTTAAAAACAAAAGACTTAAGACACAAACCTTCTAAAAACTGTATTTATTTCCAAATATGGAATTTATTTTCATTAGATTATTAGACAACTTTCATTAGAGTATGAAAAATAACTTTCAATAAAAAAAAAAAAAACAAAAAATAAATAAATAAATAAAAAAAAATAATAATAAATTACAAATTCCACAGATAAGATAAAACATAAAACGAAAGACTTAAGACACAAACTTTCTTCAGATGTAAAACAATATTAAACCCACATGGGAGATCCCTCTCAAACGTATGAATAAACTCTGTCCTCATTCTTTCAACCTTTCTCTCTGTCTCTGCTGATATTAACTTCCTTCATATTTGGGTGGCTGTCCTAAAATGTTCTAGTCGATTCGAACAATGAATGTTTTGTGGTTTTGAATTAAATTTTCCTGGCCAAACTGATTTTTGAAGAATTTCAATACTTAACACTCAAATCCAAATATTTGATTTTGGCGGATGTACCCCCGTGACCCAAAATTCGAATATTTTTTTCTTATTGCGGGAAACTCAGGGCCGAACTTTGAATACCCTCCACCATTTGGAACTAATTTGGAAATTTTCAAATAAAAAATAAAACCCGTTAGAAATTCTGTTAAATTCTTAAAAATACCAAATATAACCATTATTATATTGGGGTCTATGCGAAGGCGTGGACCAGAGTCAACTTTTGTCATGGGACATTACAATATTTAAATAGGAAACTTAAAAAAAATCTGGTGAATAATATGATAAAACCATCAAAATACCGCATATAGGGAGGTACCGATGTATGGGGGCTTTACGAGAACGTAGACCGGCATACAAAATTTTCTGTCACAGGCTGTAGTTCCCATTACGAACTCTAAATACGAAATTCGAAGCAATTCCATTGAATATTGTACCTAAAATCGCAATTTTTGTTATGGGCTGTAGTACCCATAACGAACTCAAAATTCGAAATTTGAAACAACTACGATGAATAATGTCGCTAAAATCATTAAAATACCGAATTTTTGGAGGTACCGATGTATGAGGGCTATACGAGAACGTGGACCTGCACAGACAATTTTCTGTTACGATTATATGGGGGCTATATGATATCGTGGACCGATATATCCCATCTTCAAATGTGATCTGCCAGCAGCAAAAGACCGATCTGCTTCCTGTCTTTATTCCTTTTGACTCTAGCATGATTACAACAGACGGACGGACAGGGCTAAATCGTCTTAGAATTTAACGCAGATGCCTCCCACACATGTGATCAATAAACTCTCTTTCTATCTCTCTCTCCATCTGTTGCTATTTAAATGCTTTAAAATTCTGGTGCTTCTGTTCTTCCCAAAAATATTTAGTTAGATTACATTTGCTGACATAGTCTCCATATCTATTGCAGAACCCCCTTTTGATCTTCTTGATGTTATTTTTTTTTCAAATTCTGTATTACAATCTCAAACAAAGTTGCATGTCAAAATGATGCACATCATTGACTCTTGTAGAGAGGAGAAAAAATAGCTCCACAGAAAAATGCAAAAAAATGCCTAAAATTATTCAATAAAAAGAAAATTTCAATTATGAAAATACTCGAACAAATATAAAACAAATGGGCAATTTGTTATTGAGATTTTCTCTAGCAAAAGAAAGTAAAGTGGATTCATTAAACAAAAATGTCTACACACAACCAGGCATTTTCTCTTCTCTCTTCCAATTACTTCTCCCAATAATTAAAGTTTGTTTTCTAAGTCTTTCGTTTTTTGAGTGGTAAAAATAACTGGGTGTTTTTTTTTCAATATTTTGCTTCCTCTCTTATATTGTTTGTATATGGGCCTATGTTGTTTATTTTTCCTTATTGTTTATTAAGATTTAATGTCATCCAATTATTGCCTACATACATATGTTTGTTTTTCAACTTCTATCAAATAATAACTTGTAATTATTGTCCATTGTTGCAAATCATTTGTAGTCTTATAAAAAAATGTGTTTTTTTTTTAATTTCTTAGTTCAATTCTAAATACCAGAAACATATTACCTGACCTTGTCAATGTATTAACATGTTTACACGGCCGGTTGTCACATTAATCTGAGATTATGATGTTGTGGACCATAATTTAAAAAAAAAATCATATTTTTTTGACAATGAGCAACAAATACAATTGTAATGTACTAAATTTCCGTGTTGAATAATTGAAAATAATTGCTTGTTGTTGGATTTTTTCCAAATATATTTCGATAGAATTAAAATTAATAGTTCTTTATCTAACACGGTTGTAGTGCTACTTGCCAGAAGGGTTTATCGAATTCCAAACATATATTCAATAAACTTTACTCTCTTTCTCCCTCTCCCTAAAATCTTAATGGATATCCACGATGAACCCGTCTTCAAACAAAGCAATTTTTATAGGTCCCTAGGAAAGAATCGAAACCCAAGATGAGTTAATATTAGCAGGCCTCCACTATAGTTTTGATGGTAAGATGAATCAAAAGACTTAAGGCACAAACTTTCTTGATACGTTACTCAATATTTAACTTAAATTTGAGATTCCTCTCAAACATATGTTAAATAAACTCTACTCTCTTTTGCCCTCCCCCTCTATCTAAAATGCTAGTGGATATCCATGATGAACCCATCTTCAAACAAAGCAATTTTATAGGTCCCTAGGCATGAATAGAAACCCAAGATGAGATAATATTACACGCCTCCATTATAGTTTTGATGGCAAGATAAAACAAAAGACTTAAGACACATACTTTCTTGATACGTTGCTCAATATTTAACTTAAATATGAGATTCCTCTCAAACATATGTTAAAGAAACTCTACTCTCTTTTGCCCTCTCCCTCTCTCTAAAATGCTAATGGATATCCATGATGAACCCATCTTCAAACGAAGCAATTTTTATAGGTCCCTAGGTATGAATAGAAACCCTAGATGAGATAATATTACACGCCTCCATTATAGTTTTGATGACAAGATAAAACAAAAGACTTAAGACACATACTTTCTTGATACGTTGCTCAATATTTAACCTAAATGCGAGATCTCCCTCAAAAATATGTTCAATAAACTCTACTCCGTTTGCCCCTCTCCATCTCTTAAAAACGTTAATGGATATGCATGATGAACCAATCTTCAATCAAAGCAACTGTCTATAGGTCCCCAGGTATTAATGGAAACCCTGGACGGGATAATATTTTAGCTCGGATGTTAAGATATAACAAAAGACTTAAGACCAAACATTATTGACATGTTACACAATATTAAACCTTAATGCGAGATCCCTCTCGAACATATGTTCAAGTAACTCTACTTTCTTTCTCTTTCTGTTTCTCCCTCTCCCTTTTTATAAAATTTTAATGGGTGTCAAACAAATCAACTATTTTTAGGTCCTTAGGTATGAATAGAAACTCTTGATGCGATAATATTAATACTCCTCCATTATGTCTATATTCCAGTATTTCAAAGAGAAAACTTATTTTGGTAAAAATTAAAAAATTTCTTTTGGGGTGCTTCCTCCACACAACGAAAAATATTTAAATTTATAAAAATGTTGATGTTTATTTCCTTTAAGATATTGTGTGTTTGTGAATGATGGCAGTTAATCAAAACATTATTAATTGCAAACATTAGCAATTGTTTTCTTCTTTTGATAGACAATAGCAACTGTCCCATGACATTGTCAGTTTTGTACATTTGTCGTCCATTCATGCTAACTTTAGAAACGTTATAACTCCGCTGGGTTTTACGTTTTTTTTTTTTTTTCAAGAGCAAATGCAATTAGATTTTACAGCAAGTTGCATTGTTGTTGTTGCCATTTTTCATGGGCTCTACCGTAAAAGGTTGCCCATCAAGCGACAATGTGATTTACCATGAAAATTGTTGATTATCATGATTTGTCATGATCACACCGCTGGGCGATGGATGGTGATCATCTTCATCTTTTGACGGAATATAATGACAATATTTTGTTATTATTGTTTGCTATTATCTGGATGGTGTTGTTGTTGTGATGGTGTTATTGTTGCACTAGAGTGCATCCGTTATAACTGTCATTTTTGTTGTGTTATGTTTTTTTTATTTTTATTCTTTCTTTGCCACCAAGCAAGTAAGGTGATAACTGCAATAATTATGCAAGTGTAACAGCTAGAAGGTAAACAAGTGTTATGTGTGTGAAGAACGTGATAGACAAAGACGTCGAAGAAGAGTAAACGCATATTTCACCGATGTTTGTCGGTGTTTTCTTTTTTAATGTTCTACAAGAGAGTTTGTAGGCAACACATATATTGTACTACATACTTGTTGTAAAATATCTTTTGTTAGAGACGCAAGAGCAACTTAAGTTACAAGTATTAGATAATTGGGGTAAAGAGTATGTAACTAGTTGTGGTAATCCTTAATGTCCAAGATAAGGTGAAATTTGGACCCGAAACCCATTGAATATTTCCTATAAAAATTAGTAGGAGCATAAATGTTACTACATCTTGGAAATTCTTATGGCCCAAGACCAAATGAAATTCAGGCCCGAAAAACCAACATTTGCAACATTTGTAAGATCAGAAATATGGACCAAGATTGGAATATTCTGAGAAAAGGCGTTTTACGCCGTAATGAACCAGATTAAGCTAAATAATTTGGAAAATATGACAAAGGTTCTCCATGGTTTAAAGATATATAAAATAAATAATAATAATAATAATAATAATAATAATAATAATAATAATAATAATAATAATAATAATAATAATAATAATAATAATAATAATAATAATAATAATAATAATAATAATAATAATAATAATAATAATAATAATAATAATAATAATAATAATAATAATAATAATAATAATAATAATAATAATAATAATAATAATAATAATAATAATAATAATAATAATAATAATAATAATAATAATAATAATAATTGTTGTGTCCAATATTTTATTAATTAATTTTTTATTTTAAAATATTTTACCAATTCTAAGATTTGGATTAAATTCTGGTTATTTTGATCCAAAAATAGGTTCCTTTCTTCAATATCATTTCCTGAGTACAATTCATCCTCCTGCTGCTCATCTTGGCCAAAGGCAAACTAATTCCTCCTGCACTTTATCTAATAACAACAATTTCACCTCCTTTCGCGGAGTAAATATTTTCTACTAAAATAATCCTCGCAATTTTTTAAAAGGTACTGATATCAAAGAATCATAATCCGAAAATTTTCCAACATGTGGAGAAGGTGGCAACTTTCGCCCAATATTTTAGTTATTTTGCCATGTAACCTTTTAAAGGGCCGATACACGTGTGTTGTATTTTAGCTCTACTTTCGTAATCTATTATTTTTGTTGCACAATGTTATAAATGGTAACAAGAAGAAAGGATGTAAAAAATAGCTTGACTCCAAGAAAAATACATTTTCAGAATGTTTAAATAAAAATAGTAAACAAAGGCATATTACCCGAAAAGGTGAACATTTGCTTCATTGGTCCCTGGGAAATTGGTGTCCAGATTTATTTCTGACGATTTTTGCAAAAAGTTTCCTTCAAAAAATTGCAGTAAACCTCCAAACAATGCATTTTACCTAATTTCATAGTCATATGCCTAGAATTACTGCTCTTGGAAGAAAAATTGCGAGACAATAGCCACAATCACATAATAATATATAAATGCATTTGACCCGATTCTAAAGTCCCATGCCTATCATTTTTGCTTCCGTGCAAAAAAAAGTAAGATAAAAACCCTCTATACCCACAATCACATAGTAATATATAAGGTATAGCAAACGATCTAGCCGATTATTAGACGAAAAGACCAATGACCGCTCCAACTTAGCAAAGAGACGGCAAAAGGTCTTTCAACTTTCTTTCTATCTTTCTTCGTACACTACCACTCCTCCGTTCTAAACATTGGCGGCAGTTAGCTAGCTTGCGGCCAAACAACGACCTTACTATACTAACACAGACACCCAAACAATAAAGCCTTGATTGGTTCTTAGCGTTTGTTCATACACCATTTTTTTTGCTATCATAGCTTTCTTTTGTGTATATCTTTCTTTCTCTGTTATTTTTGTTTTTTGTTTTTCATTCATTTCATTTCTTTGACTAATGATGGCCAACGTTTTCTCGCTTGAAATAGGCAATTATCGAGCGATATTTTTTCATCTGTGCTTTTCTATTGGCTGACTCTCTTTTTGGGTATTTTTTCAAACATTATTTGCATATTTTTCACCCTGGTGTTACTTTTCGTTTTTTTTTTTTGTTTTTTGAAAAGGAATAATTAATGGAAACTGATCAGTTAATTTTAGTGGCCGTTATTTTATTATTCATCAACTGGGAATGATGGCTATCATGAGCTATGAAAAAAGAGTTAAAATAAATTCGCAAAAAACATTAAATCCCGTTAGTTTATTTTTCTACATCATTAATTTTTCTTCGCAATGATCATTAAATTTAATTTTCACAACAAAACATCATTTATATGTGGTTGGCCCCCCCTACACTACATGTCCGCTCTGGTGTAAAGGAGCAATTTTGCTGCTGCCGCTGCTGTTGGTGGCAATCAAAATTGATTTTTATCATTGTCGTTTTAATGATGTGCTGAAATATTCTGTTTCTTAACATTCAAACATCCACCTAGCCAGGCAGTCAGTCAGTCTGTCAGCTAAATAGTCAGCCAGCCAGCCAGCCAGCAAGCCATTCATCCGTCTATCCATCCATCTGTGCATGGCAAGTGGTAATTAAATTTATAACGCAACGTACCTAAAATAGGTAATTTTTTTGTTGTTTATTGCTGTCGCCGTGTATGATTTTGTTTACAGAATTTAATTGCCAATAAGCCTGTGGAATTTTAATGAGACGAGGCTGGGTGAGAAGCAAAATATAAGACACAAACACGAATTTTATGGGGAACGATGGGCAAAAATGGATTTTGTTGGGAAATTTTGATCTTAACATGCCATATTTTAGCTAGGATATTGATAATCCGTTCTTAACTT